>NC_026001.2:12263786-12285321 GCF_000442705.2 Elaeis guineensis
ATAAAATAAAAATATGAACTTCTGCAATTTAATATTGTAAAATAACAACAGATGGTCGAGATGATTGAAGAATGAAGAGAGGTGGTCCCTTCACCGTACATTACTCTTTACTATTAATTTAATATAGCTGTTAGATTTGTAGGAGAGATAGAGCTTGGCGAGAGTGGCCTGGAGACTTTCATTTTTGGACTTGGTCCCTATTTCTAAGAATTGTGGAGGGGTCTTGGAGACGAGGTACCGACGTTAGCTCCTGTGGCACTAGAAGATGAGAACGGATTGGGATGGATAAAGATCTTGGCCATCTTAATTGATATCAAAAATAAGAAAGAAGATAAAAATGATTGAAATATTTCGATTGAATCATCTAGATTTGATATCAAATTTATGATAAAATAATAATTAATTAGATAAAATAATAATTAATGATAAAAAAAAGATGGAAAGCAGGCAAGTCAAGAAAAGGAAAAAAATCTTTAGTCACATCATTGTAAGAGATAAGAGCAAGAGCATTGGGTGGATGTAACACAAGAGACAAGACAGAGACAGGGAGCCATATTGCTGTGAGGTGAGAAAATCAAAATAAGGAGGAGATTAGGTGGGAGACTCCCATCACTTATCATCAACAAATCCAGTGATACGTATTTAGTTTGGCTAGTCGGCGATGTGGTCACCTGCCCATCAGCAACAAAAGAGAGCCGCTCACGAGTCGCAGCACTAGGATGTCCGATCTACTGGCTCGAATAGAGTCAACGGAGACAAGGAGGATTATAGCAGCGGCGAGAATCGAAAGGTGAGCGACGTCATGCGACCATCGAAGCAATCGACTCCACACCACCACCTAGAGCAGCGTCGGCTTGTTCGGCAGGCGATGACGACGAGAGAAGATGCACCTACATTGGGGCTTTCGATCGCAGAGAGGCAGAGACCACGACACTTGTTTGATAGGAGACCGCGGCACCTGTCTGGTAGGCGACAACGATCGATGACGAGGCTAGGGCTCTGGCCTTTGGACGGCGACGACGAACAGAAGAAAGAAAATGAAGATCGAAAGACGTCGAAGATGAAGAGTCGGAGCCAATCTTGAGAATTAGAATACCCTTGGCGTCGGTGTTTTTTTATTCGCAAATGATTAATCCGTCACCCAGTCGATTCATTACGAGTCAATCGGTTGAACGGTTCTTATCGATTTTTTGTCGGTTGAAGATCAATTGAGTCCAGCCCAAATTCTATTCTGGGATTAAAATCGATCCCCGGTCCAATCGGTCGACCCGGCCAGCCAGTCCGATTATGAAAATATTGCCTAAAGTAGACGGTGTGAGATGGCTTTGAAGACATCCGCAACTAGAAGAAACTTATTCACATCATTGACAAATAGGAAATGTTCCACGCTTTAAGTGCCCCTTTATAAGGAGCATTTTGTTTGCACTGAGCCTATATATAAAAATTCAAAGATAGCCTTCTAATTCTATTGATTTTTGGACTTCTTGGAGGGAAAAAATCCATGTAGGTTTCAGAACAACTTGAGATCAATTAATCATCGCTCTTTGCTAGAAAATTTGGTATGGGAGAAATTCAAGAATCTTCTTCAGAAAAATATCTTCAGTCAAACTGATTTTATGCAAGACTCTCCAAATTTCAAGCTCTGGGGCAACCTATGTTCTTCGAAGGATATTGACAGTCGTAAGAAAACATGCTCACTCTCGTCCCTTCTTTGGTATACTCCATCCTCTTAAAATTTCATCTTCCTCTTTATTCCTCCTTCCTTTTAACACCTTCGTAAATCCTTGTAAATCTTTTTAACTTTCATCTCTTTAATAAATGTGGGAGGAAGCACCTTGCTTCCACAGTTACTTTCAAAAAAAAAAAAAAGGAAAAAACGAAAACAAGTAACGTTTCCTTCCAAGAAATAAAATTCTGAGATATACATTCACAAAAATTATTGTCAAAACATTTCCTTGTCTTAATAATGTGACTTTAGGAATGACTCCTCAGGATTGAAGCAATTACATTCTTGGTTGGATCATTTATTTGATGTTTAGATTTTAGGGTTTTGATTATGAGAACTCGATGATCTACTTTGGAAGCTCAGTAAGTTAGTGGATTGGCGACCCAACTAGCCAAATTTGAGGGGAGGGGCAAAGGTTCCAAAAACACCACTAATGTCTTAAACATGCTCCCACTACTTTACCTTCCTCCTTCGTGATGCTCAAACTAATTATCACTCCAGCCGTCCTGATATTTTTAGACCTAAGGCTAAATGAAAAAAAGATCTTCTCTATTAAAATTAACATACTTTAAATATTAATTATCATTGAAAAATTAATCTACGTGCAATAATTTTCTATAGATATATCCGTTAAATAGTGTATAAATCCATCATTACCTATTTAATCATTTTCTTATTATAATATGTAAAGCATCTTGATCTTATTGAACATCAATATAAAGTTAGCCTGGGCTGGGCGGTCGCCAATTGACCTGCCCAAGGCGGCCTGTATCACTCCTACTGTATGATTGTTGTTTCCTAAAGAAATATGGTGGTGACACCATCACCAACATTCAAACCTTGGACCTCTATTAGACAGTGAAGAATGTCAGTGAGCTGAGCTATGGCTGGTTGGCCACCTATCCCACTTCTTGTTTCTAGTGAGAGAAAATTGCTTACTTTTCCCCACAAGTGAACTGCAACCCTTGGGTAGATGGATAGGTTATACCAAACCTATTATCCCTCCTATTGGACATGTTCTTCAGAGGGCAATAGCACCATTTGACACACTCCCTGGAACTTTCAATTCTTGCCCTGAAGTTGAGACATAGTTGCAAACATTTTCTATTAACATAATGTTTTCAACTTGCCTAAATGGCATGTGCTTTACTGCATGAAACCATGATCAAAGGTTTGAAACCAGAATTGCTCCTTCAGTCATCCAGGTTCCTTTTTTTTTTTCCATATTCATTTTCAAAAGCAGACTCCAGCCATCAAATTATGTTTTGTTCTTCTCTGTGGCAGCTCGACATTACTTATACCTTTATAATGTTGATCTGGAGCTCCAATTGAAATACTAAAACTTCAGAAGACATCAGGGCATCCTTTTAATTTACTGCATCACCATTCTGATCCTAGCTTGTATTGGCAGTAGCCTTTGATTCAGTCCTCTACTCAGACCAGGTGTCCAACAGTTGAAAATGTGTGGAATCAAATTCTTAGTGGCTCATGATTCTAACATTTTGTGAGGGGATGGAATGTATTTATTCTCTGCTTTGCTTATTATATTGGTTGACTCTGGAACAAAATTATCTGGATGATACTTCTAGAAGAGTATTACCTAATGTACTAAATATATATTAGTTACTGTTGACTCCCTTGAGTTGATTGTTTAATCCTTGAAGCATCAGAATTAAAATCTCAAAACTGATCGAAACCCATTCACTAGCAAAATCGAGTAGATTGAATCCACAAAGTTGTAGGAATGTGCATTGTTGCTGTCACCAACCTTTCAAGGACGATATTATTCCTATATGGGCATATATCTCATGACAGGAATAAAATCATTGGAATCTATAATGGCCTGTCTGAAAATTTCATATAAAATTATAAATGCTTCATAGGGCTGCCTGACTTTTTTTGTTCCCACAATGTTGCAGTCACTGTCTATGATCATGAGTTGACGATCTACCGAATAATTAAGATGGTTTTCTGATATTAAAACAAGGTATCAGTCATGCAAAGAAGAAAAAGAACATCCAAAGCCTTGAGGCATACAAAAGTTTGCAAAAGTACCAAGGTGTCCCCTTGGTGCCCAAAGAGTAAATTTTTTAGCTTTATAGCAAAGAAGTTTGTGGTCACACCCCCCACTTTCCCCCTGGAAATTGGAAAGCATGTTGATATTCTGCTTGTCTTTAGGATATCAACCTCAAGAACTGAATCCCTCCATTTACATTATTAACATCATGATGATTAAAAATTAGCCCTTTAAAATTTCATAATGCTTTTACATCCCAGTGGCATCTCCAATTCAAGATTGTACAAATATTTGGACAGTGCAGTATGAGAACGGCCGCTGGTAATTTTATTGGTAGGCCACAGTATACATATATAAGGCAGCATGGTTCATGGCTTCTCCCTGTGACATGCCATGCTCAATGGAACAGGAGGATCTGAAAATGCCCCACCTTTGATCTGATCAAACACCCACCTGTTTGCAGCCTCTGTGTAATGAACTCCATCCCAAATAATGCTTTTTGAGGGATCCTTGCATGACTTGCCAAGCAGAACAGTAGTACCATTCACCTTACCTGTATTGCTGCACCTCACAAAGAAATCAAAGTTGTACTCACCACCACCATATCCACAGCAAGTCTAAGTGGGTGCTCAAATCCTGAAACCATTTGTAGTTTTAGTAAATGGACATATCATGCTGTTTCTTTCTATATGGCAAATGGCACAAAAAATGTAGTAAAATGAAATGAATTGATGAAATCGCAATTGGTTTTCCGATCACGACATCATTGTAAAACTGCAGCAAGTTGTTCACAGTGCTTCATGCTTGACATACCATAAGAAAAGAGTTACAGGGATTAGCCATGACCATTGCCATTGCTACAAGGTGTGAAAGGGTCTTACCATACTTTGTGCCTTCACTTATGAGCTTGTACTTGGCGGAGTATATGTCGACTAATGTGATTGCTGCAAGAGGAAGATCCTTCCTTAGCTGGATTACTGTTTCATTGAGCATCCTGTTAAATTGGTGGGCTAAGTCATTGTAAAGAATAGCACAGCCAGCAGAGTCCAACTGTTGTTCTGTGGGAGGCTTTCGCAGCAAAACATAAGCAAGGCAGCCCAGAGGACCTGTGTTGTGGATCCAGAATGACCTCCCTCCTGCCTCATAGATGCTCTGCATTGCCAACACAAAGTCACCATCATACCACATCCCTTTCTCATATCATAGCTGGTAAAAACCAGAAAGTAAGGGGAAATCTCAAAAATATCATCTGTTTTTAATCTATCCATACCTTTATCACCGACGAGAACATATTCAAAGCATTTGGGATGTAATCATTCGCCGAAATGTTAGCAAAAGCGAAGGCCGTGATGTCATTCTGACCGATGTCGAATGTATACAGTGCTTGAGAGAAGTACTCCTTTCTGGGCATCAATTTGCTGTAAAATCCTCCTACAGTTTGTTTCATATGCAATAAAATTTTAATAAATTTAATAGGTAGAACCCAACTGCTAAACTTCAATGTAGATAAACACTACAGAATCAATTGCTAGTTTCGAACAATTAGAACTTGCCTCTTTTGTATATAATTCGAGACCGGGATTTGAACTGCAAGAACTCATCCAGCTGCACATCTAAGGATAAGGGACTGTAGCCAGCCTGAGAAAGGGGTGGCACAATTGTAGCTGCTGCGGATGCAAAATTAGCACCATGCGAGAAATTCGCACCCAATGAATCAAGGTAGGCACTGAGGTAACGCAATCCAAAGCTTTCAGCTGGAAATTTGACAAAAAAAATATGACCATCAGATACTAAGATTCTGCTGATCTCCATGAGTGACCAATATGGGCTTTGGTGAGCTTTAATTCACTAAAAACTACCCCTCAAATTCAACTATTTGAAATAAGAATTCTAAATGGCATCGGTATTGATTGCACATAATGACTGCTCGATTGGCAACTCATTTATTTATATGAATAAAAGGGATATAATTACCGATGAAGTCGATGATAAGGCGGCCATCTGAGTATCTGCCTGCAGGCATCCTGAAGAAGGTCTCGCCATACGGTGTTCGGAGCGGGACGAAGACAGCTGAGAATGCACCTGTATCTGAATTTGAGTCACCCAGATTGATAACGGCAGGGAAATGGCATGGAGAGGATAAGACTGGGACTGAAGCAGTAGAACAAGCTGAAGTGATAGGGAACCGGGAAGAAGAAGAGAGAGCTTCATTGTAGTTGGCGGAAGAGATAGCTTCGTTGGTTGGATCTAAGCAGTGGCAGAAAGGAGACTTTAGAGGAGGGAACTATGGTTGGAGGTGCTGTTGTATTGTTTAAATAGATAAACTCAGAGTTGAAAAGTTTCCCAAAAGACAAAATGGGATTGGCGTTTGCGGTGGGCACGGCATGTGAACATAGGAACAGAGGGGAACAGATGGACAAGGGATATGATGCTGATCAAACTGTAAACATCTAACTTGCAATTTGGAATAGAACATGGTGATTCGAAGTCAGTGGAGGTTAAATATTCGCTCTTTTATTTATCATTAATTAAAAAAAAATATTAGGATGATATTTATTGCCGCAAGGCTCTGGTACGAGGGAGTGTGGCTATGGTCAGTGCCTGTTTGATCTCGTGGCCAGCAGAGATCCAAAGCGAGTGATTGCTCTCAGATTTCCAAACAAAAAAGTTCGGTCATCAGTGATTGATGGAGGACCAAATTCGGTCATCAGTCTTCACGGAGGACTCTCCGATGGAGACTTCTATAATTTTAAGTTAGTAAAAATTTTAAAAATAATAAAAAAAAATAGATGAGTGGATATTTTTTATTTTTAAAAATCTTCCAAGAGAGATCATTTTGTAAAGAACGCATCATTCGTCCCACATCGGTTATGAGTCAAAAAAAATTTAATTTATATAGAATTAATCTTTTTCTCCTCTCATGAGGTCCTGTGCCATCGCGGTCAATGCTAGAGTAGACATACCTCACATGCACAGGAGCGGACACCGACCCATCCAAGACACAATCTATTGACTGTAATATTGACATTTTTTAAAGAGCAAAAATATAAGGCCCCATACCATAGCAGCCAAAAACTAAAGCATACAATACCTCACAAGTAAGGGAGCAGAAATCCATCCATCCAAATCACAAGTTCTTAAACGCAACAAAATGTATATATATCAACTATCCTATTCTCGTTCTTTTTGGTCTTAGATTATATCTTTTGCACAAAAAAATGATTGATTTTTTTTTTTTTATAATATGAATCATTAAATGCCACTATATAGATCCCAAAGTACTTTAAATTTTTTGAGCCATACCACGATGTGTATAGGAAAAAAAAAACATCATATTTTTATGCTAAAGATACAATCCGCCTTTCTTTCACATATATACTATTCCTCCGGCCTCTATAAATTTTACTGTAACATCATGTCATGCTTGTGGAGAAGCAGCACTACAAGTGGCATCATAGTTGTTGTGGTGTAGAGAAGGTCTTTTTAGTCCCATATTGGTTATAAGTCAAAAAAGAATACGTGAGGCATTTTTAAAGGACAAAACCGTAAGGCTCTAAATGACTAAGGTCCACTGAAGCCTAAAAAAGGTCATGAGTCAAAGCAAACAATACTTCACGTATGCGGGGGCGGAGGCATAAGCCAACCATCTGAGCCATTCGACTCTTGACCCATGACCACAATATTAGCACCATCTGTGGGATTCCTCCTATCCACACATACTCTCTCTTGACTGGAGGGCTGTGTTGTGGTGTAGAGAGGGTCTCTTTAGTTTCACATCGATTATGAGTCAAAAAAAATACGTGAGGTACCTTTTTAAAGGACAAAATCGTCAGACTCTAAATGATCAAGGATTATTGAAGCTTAAGGCTCACTGAAGCTTAAAGATGATCACGAATCAAAATGGATAATACTTTACGTATATGAGAGCAGAGACATAAATCAATTATCTGAGCTATTTGATCTTTTGATTCGTGATCATAATAATAGCCACATAAAATATCGTTATAGATCTGCAAAAATGTATTTGAAAAGGTGAAGTGAAGGGAAATAAAAGGAAGAAAATTCGCATCATGTACTTTATACTGCCATGGGTGACATAATTATTTTGAGGAGTGGAAAAGTGAATTGCCTGGTGGACCCGGCCGCACCCACCCATTCCTCATTTATAGAAGAAGTACACGCACGCATTTCTCACTTCTAAAGCAAGCACGCAATGCATACGTAATTACAGTGATTCTGATTGAATTAAAAGCAAGGCTTAAAGTCCAAGCCTGTGAAGGAATTAGCCGCATAACTTTCTCGTCATAGCTTTTGCCGTTTTTGAATAGCTAAGATCTAAGAAGATTGTGAAGAAGACAAAAATAAGGGATGAAATGTTGCCTGCTTGATAATTGCCGACCACAATTTTGAGCATGTTTGGCTGAGGGAGTTGGATTTGGAAATAAGAATGGTGATAAATGATTCTCATCTTTGCCTTTTGATTTGGAAAAGAGGGAATGTCTAATTTTCATTCCAATTTTAATAAGGAAGGAATATGATGCTCCAATCTTTGCTCTTCCGTAGGATTCAAATTCTATTTTGATTTCAATTTAAATTTCCATCACAAACCAAATATATCAATAGATATGACTAAGCCATCTGATTCTCCGATCATGAAATGGGATAAGTCAATGCATATTGCCTGCCTATAACGAATGGAAATTTGCATGATCCGGATTTCTTCGAAGAAGAAGAAAGTCCAAAGAAAAAAAGATCTTGCACCTACAACCTTTTATGATAATCTTATAAAAGAATTTAACATATTACTTATGCAATTTTCTCTTTTAGTATGAAACCAAATTGCTTGATATGTTTTTTAGATAGTCATATCCCAGTAGTATAACAAATTCACAATATATGAGGGTTTTTTTTTTTTTTTGGCAGAAAATAAGGCTGTATTAACCATAAAAAGTGCTATACAGAGGATTAAGAGAGTTCCCAACCGAATTTACAGTAGCAATGTGATCAAAACTACAGAAACCCAAAAGCTTCCAACCCCAACATGATTAGGGAGATTACATAAAAATCTGAAGGAGTACTGTTGCGGCCAATCGCCTCATCGTCCGATCGTCGGAGAACGGCACCTGCAAAAATGAGAAGTCCACACTTATCGGAGGCGGCTCCGGCGGGGACCCTCCGACGGTCAAGTCAGAGAGGTGACTGGGCAACAGTGAAATGAAGACAGAGAGCTCAATCGAGGGAGAGAGGGAGAGAGGTGCAAGCCTGTTTTTTGGAGTCGAGAAGTGGGGGGAGCGGATCCCTTGCACTGTTGCCTTCCCCGATTTATATAGTGGAGCACGGTATGGCGCCGTCATTAATGGCGCAGACAAGTGAGGAATTGTCAACTCACTGTAGACTGTCAGAGTCGCCGTGAAAGTGTCATGTCGCCGTGGGGCTGTCAAATCGCTAGGGTTGACAATGCCCTCGGCGGGACAATGTCCCTAGATGGCCGTGCGCATGCGGCTGTCGGGACTGACAAGCTCTGGCGCTGTACGGCGATCGGAGGAGTCGACCGACCCTAGGTCGGTGGCCAGCTGAGTGGCGTCGGGGCCCTCCGTTGGTCGGCGAGTCTTACGTGAGTCGGCCATCAGACCTCCGGATTCAGTTGGTCGGGAAAGGTACGTCCGACATATCACCAGTCGGTGATGGACCGCTAATTGGCCGGTGATGACGTCCGTCAGTCGGTCGGTCCCTCCGACCGTCAGTCGGTCGTCGGAAGGTCCCTCCGCCGTCAGTCGATCGGTCGGAAGGTCGGTCCGGCCGTCAGTCGGTCTCTCCGATCGTCCGTCGGTCGGTCGGTCCCTCCGGCCATTGGTCGGTCGGTGGGTATTCCCCAACAGTTGCCCCCCTCCACTCCTGAGTCGGATGGTGAGCTGGCCGATGCTTTTATTCGGACAGCAATCCTGGGCGATCAGGAGTGGATTCGTCGTATGCCAGATTCCGACCGTACCGTGGGTTGATCCGATGTCAGGCGTCTCATGAATGCCAAGCGATTCGCTGGCGTCAGACATCTAGTCGGTGTCAGATGTCACGTCGGCGTCAGATGTCAGACGTCGCGTCTTGTCGTCGTCAGACGTCACGTCGGTGTCAGCAGGTCGGGTGCCGGACGATGCGGTGTCAGATGACCGGATATCCGGCGCCGATTCTGGGAGCGCGGGCGCCATCAGGCGTCCCGTCGGGAACGCGAATCGGCGCGGGCGCATTAATGCAGAACTGCGGCCCCGTTTGCCGCGTGTCGAAGGTGGTTGGCCGGCGCCCCCCGCATTTAATATGGGCGGTGCGGCCGTCCTGGGATGGGGCGCGCCGAATCCTCAGGCCACCCGGAAGCCGCCACGTGTCGCACATCCGTGAGGCTTCGGTCGGCGCGGAGACATCTCGACCGTCGGAAGGCCCTATATATATAGGACCACCCGGACCCAAGACCTCACTATCGCCATTTTGCTGCCGAAACTCTGTCCGGGCGATTTCTCAGTCGTCGCGGGCAGAGCTTTTCTGCTTCCAGAAGGGTTTCTTCCGGTTCGTGGTCTTCCTTTCCTCCTCTTCTTCTTCTTCTTCGCCTCTTCTTCTTCTCGTTTGGTTCCGGTGTAATGGCCGGAAATCCGACTCGGGGAGCTCGGTCGGGAAATCCGACTGACGACTCTCGGTCGACTCCGGAAGTTGAGGTTTTCTCGCTTTCGGGGCCGAATGTTGATCGCTTCGGGAGCAGTATTGCATCCCGGAGCAGTTTCAACTCTCCGCCCAGGGGCCGACGGTCGGGTTAACAGCCCTCCGCCCGGCCATCTGGCGTTGTATGTCGAAGACCTTCGCGCGGGTCTTCGGCTCCCGATTCCGGAGTTCGTCTGAAATTTGTTGAACTATTACGGACTCTGTCCGGCGCAACTAGCGCCGAACTCCGTCCGTCTCATAATTAGTTTTGCGCTGTTGTGTCAGCTCTTGCCGACCAACCCTCGTATTTCGCTCTTTCGGGCCTTCTTTGTGCTCCGACCCCACCCTAAAGCCCGAGGGTGGTGGCTCTTCAACCCCCGGAAGGCCTTTCCTTCATCACTGGTCTTCCATCGTCTATCCATGGGTGGAAGAACCAGTTTTTCTTTGTTTCTTCTCCATCTTCTTGGGGCTTTCCTTCCCACTGGGGCGTGCCCCAAACTGAAGCCAATGACAACAGCCGGGTGGAGGCGGACGACCGGAGGATTTCCACCGACTAAAAGATATGTCGGTCCCGAAGCAGAGGGAGCTTGTTACCGAACAAGCTCTCTATGACGCCGGCTTGAGCTTGGTCCCCCGACTAGGTATCGCCCGATCCCTCGGTCCTCTTTTTCATTCGGCCCTTGGTCCGGTTCTTTGATTAACACCTTTGTCGGTATCGCAGGGACACCTCTGAGAATGCGGCCGACAGACGCCAGATTCGGTAATTCGCAGCAAGGAAGAGGCCAGCATCGGGGGCCGGACCTTCGCGCCCTCCGAAGAGGCCTGTTCCAGGGCGCCGATCGTCGAAGCGTCGGTGACCGACCAATCGGAGCCCGTCATAGCGCTCGCGGCTCCGGCAGCGTGTGCGGAGGAGAGGCCAGTGGAAGAAGCGGCCGAAGGAACGTCGGCTGCCTCACCGACAGCGGTGGAGCCGGATGACGTTCGGGAAACCGAACATCATCCGCGGCGTCTGTGGCCGCAACGGGGGGTGCTGGTTCTACTTCAAGCATCCCCTCGCTGCCGGTTCCGTCGGTCGGGGCGGCCGATCGAGGAAAAGCCCCGATGGACCCCACGGACGAAACAAGGTCGGGGAGCCGCTTGTGCCGCCCAGTGCACAGTTCCCCAAAGGGGCGTCGGCATTGGCCGACCACAACCTGGCGAGGAGGTTGTGCCAGGGGATCCTCCTCCCGGCCGACGTGGAGTCGTTGAGGTCTCGGCAAGTGATCGAGATGCTGTCCAAGTTCTACCCGACCATGGTCGAGGTAAGCTTTGTTTCGCCTTCTTTCTCCTTGGAATTTTTCTCACCATGTGTTCCTGACGAAGCACTTGCATCGGCAGCTGATCTACACGATGTCGGAGCTCGAAGCCGGATACCGGAGGTTCGGGAACGTCCGGGCGGCTTGGAAGGAGAGGTCGGCGGCGGCCGAAGCCGAGAAGGCAATGCTGGTCGACCACTTAAAGCAGTCGGCCGACCGGGAGGCTAAGTTGGTAGACGAGGTCTCCCGGCTCGGGTCCGAGCTAGGTCGGCCAAGAAGGAGGCCAGACATAAGGGCCGGGCCGTGCGTCGTCTGCGGCACGAGCGGGACGGCGTTGCCGCCGAACTCCAAGGCGAGCGCGAGCAGCTTCGGGTCAGCTTGGAGAAGCTTGCCAAAGCTGAGGAGGACTTGTCGGTCGTCCAGGCCGACGCCGACATAGCGATGGCGGAGGCAGAGTCGGCGAAGGACCGCTCGGCCGGGCGGAGGAGGAAGCAAGGTCGGCGAAGGAGTCGGCCAGTCGGGCGGTGGAGGACTTCCGGGCCTCCGACCAGTATCGGGAGGAGATGCTCGAGTCAGGCTTCGCCTCGTATCGGGTGGGGTACGAGGACGGTCGGGATGCGGTCCGGGCCTTGTACCCAGAGCTGGACCTCAGCAGCATCGTCCCACCGGGGGCCGAGGAGGAAGCCACCGAAGAGATGGCCGACCAACCATCGGAGGCGTCGTCGTGGCGGAGGAAGCCATCCCGGAGCAGGTGGCGCCGACTGCCAGTCCCCCACCGACCGAAGGTCCAGCTTCAGCCGTCGACCCAGCGCCGACCATGGCCGACACACCGGTCATCCCCGATCTTCCGTCGGTCGAGGAGATCGACTCAGAAGGATGATCGGGCCTTGCCGACTTTCTTTTGTCTTTTCTGTTTTTGGAACACTTGTAATCGGGCTTCGACCCGACTTTGTAAATCTTACCTTTAACTTTGAATAAAACTTCTTTCACTTTTTCTTTCGTCTCTTTCTTTCACGTGCATTGCCAAATGTCTTCGTGAGTCGCTAACTTATATAAGTCTCTAACCCATATAGGTCGGTTAGGACGTTGGCAACTCATGCCGCCACGAAGGTGGAGTAGGTCCCAACTCTGGATCGGCCTTTGATAGTCAAGGTCGTCAGTCGGGCGCGTCTGTTGAGTCGGGAGCCGACCGAATGGTGGCAAAGGTTCGGTAGTCGGGTCTCCACTGACGCGTTCAGTCGAATGTCGTCCGGCGCATTCAGTCGGGGGAACGACGATAAGTCGGATCCCGATGCCCTTGCATCGGGTATTCATGCTGCGCCTTTTGATATACGGTGGTAAGCCGAATATCGTCCGGCCGGCCGTGGCTCGGTCGGTAAGTGTGGATGCGACTAAGGTCGCGTTGTGCGATAGACGGTGGTAAGCCGAATATCCTTCGACCGGCCGTAGCCTGGTCGGGAGTCGCGACGTCGGTCGTGTAGGCATTTCGCCTCTCTTTGGTCGGGGCCCGATCGGCTTGTTAGCCGATGGTTTGGCCCGAAAGTTCGACCGTAGAAGGAGTGTCAACTCCCGTCCTTCTGGATGCATCGTCCTTGTAAGGGTCCGATTCATCATCGGCCGTCGAAGGGGTGTCAACTTCCGTTCATATGGGTGCACCGGTCCTCGTAAGGGTCCGATGTACCGTCGACCGTCGAAGGAGTGTCAACTCCCGTTCATATGGGTGTACCGGTCCTTGTAAGGGTCCGATGTACCGTCGACCGTCGAAGGAGTGTCAACTCCCGTTCATATGGGTGTACCGGTCCTTGTAAGGGTCCGATGCATTACCGACGATAAGGCCGTCGGTTTCAGGCGGATACCAAGTCCAAGTCGGTATGTCGGGGCTTGGGCTTGGTGAGCTCCGTTCGTTAGTCGAAGAGTTAAAACTCCGAGATTTCAAACCAAGTTCGTATTCCGACAAATAATTACAAAGTTCATTGGTAATACAACTTCAAGTTGTCGGCGTTCCAAGTTCGGAGAATGGGTTTCCCTTCAAGGGTCTCCAGTCGGTAGGCTCTCGGACCATAAGTGTCTGCTACCTTGTAGGGCCCTTCCCAATTTGGATCCAACTTCCCTTGATCCAGGGGCTTCGAGACCTCAGCCTTCCTCAGGACTAAGTCACCAGGTCTGAAAAGCTTTGGTCTGACCTTGGCGTTGTAATACCGAGCGACCTTCTGTCGGTACGAAGCCATGCGAATTTGAGCCTCGTCTCGTAGCTCGGGGAGGAGGTCTAGGTCGGCCCTCCGACACTCGGAGTTGTCCGGCTCTTGATACCGCTCGACTCTTGAAGATGGCAATCCAATCTCGAGCGGGATCATTGCCTCCGTCCCGTAGGCCAAGCTGAAAGGCGACTCCCCGGTCGGAATGCGGGGGGTCGTTCGGTAAGCCCACAGAACGGAGCCTAGCTCGTTGACCCAGAGGCCTTTGGCTTCGTTTAGTCGGGTCTTGAGTCTGTGGAGCAAGGTCCGGTTGGTCACCTCGACCTCGCCGTTGGACTGTGGGTGCCCGACTGAAGTCAGTCGGTGCTTGATGTGGAACCTGGCGCAGAAGTCTCGGAAGTCCTGGTTGTCGAATTGTCGTCCGTTGTCGGTGATGATCGTATGCGGCAACCCGAACCTGAAGATGATGGACTTTTGGATGAAGTCCTCCATCTTCCGCTCGGTGATCTGCGCCAGGGGCTCGGCCTCCACCCATTTGGTGAAGTAGTCATGGCGACAACTATGAACTTCTTTGACCCGACGCTGGGGGAAAAGGGCCGAGAATATCGACCCCCCACTGAGCGAAGGGCCATGGAGCAACAATGGGAGCAATTTGACTGGCCGGTTGGTGTTGAATGTTGGCGTACTTTTGATAAGGTTCGCACCTTCGGACCAACTCGACCGCGTCCTTCCTCATGGTAGGCCAGTAGTAGCCCTGTCGTAGGACTTTGTAGGCCAGGGACTTGCCCCCCAAGTGATTCTCGCAAATTCCTTCGTGAACCTCTCGGAGAGCGTAGTCGGTGTCGGTCGGTCCCAAGCACCTAAGCAAGGGGAGGGAGAACGACCTCTTGTAGAGTCGGCCGTCCATGATTACATATTGTGAGGCCGACCATCGGAGTCGCTTGGCCTCCGCAGGATCCTCGGGGCCGATCCCGTCGGTCAGATACCGAACGATCGGATCCATCCAGCTTGGTTCGGTGTCAGCTGCTGTACTTCTTCGACCCGATCGACGCTCGACTGCTCGAGGGTCTCCACGAACGTCCGACCCAAAGAATCGAAAGTCGAAGTCGCCAGTCTGGAGAGTGCGTCGGCACGGGCGTTCTCCGATCTGGGGATGTGAAAATTTCAAAATACCTGAGGCGTGCCACGAGGACCTTTACTTTCTGAAGGTATTTGATCATGGTCGGATCTCGCACTCGAATTCGCCCTTGACCTGCCCCACGATCAGCTGAGAGTCGGAGAATGCCCGGAGGCTGTCGACGCCCAGTTCCCTCGCCATCCTCAAGCCAGCGAGGAGTACCTCGTACTCGGCTTGGTTGTTGGAGGCCTTGAAGTCGAATCGGAGGGCGTACTCGGTGACCACCCCATCCGAATTCGTGAGCAGGAGCCCAGCCCCGCTCCCCTGAGCGTTTGAAGCTCCGTCGATGTGCAGTACCCAGGTGGAGACCGGGTCTGGCTCGGAGACCGCGTCTCGTCCCGGTCTTCAGCTCCCGACCCTTGGTCGGTTGTCGGGCACTCGACGATGAAGTCGGCCAAGACCTGAGCCTTCAAGGCAGGCCGCGGTCGGTACTGAATGTCGAACTCGCTGAGCTTCATCGCCCACTTTGCCAGTCGTCCAGATGTGTCCGGTCGGCGCAATATCGCCCTCAGGGCTGGTCGGTGAGCACCACTATGGCATGAGCCTGGAAGTATGGACGGAGTCGTTGTGCGGAGACGGTCAGGGTGAAGATCATCTTTTTCGTCTCCGAATATCTGGCTTCGGTGCCGTGAAGCACCTTGCTGATGTAGTAGATGGCTGATGGGTTCGGTTCTCATTTTCTCGGACAAGGACCGAACTGATCGCCTCGGAAGATGTGGCCAAATAGAGATACAAGGTTTCCCCGACCTGCGGCTTTACGAGCAGCGGTGGGGAAGTCAAGTACTTCTTCAGGTCTTCGAAGGCCCGTTGGCATTCATCCGACCAAGAAAAACCATTTGCGTGGCGCAAAGTTTTGAAAAATGGGAGGCACCTTTCAGCTGATCGGGAAATGAATCGGCTGAGAGCGACGATTTTTTCGTTCAGCTGTTGGACCTCCTTCTTGGTGTTCGGATGACGCATGTCGAGGATTGCCTTTATTTTCTCAGGGTTGGCCTCAATCCCTCTCTGAGAAACGAGAATCCGAGGAACTTCCCTGAGGTCACCCCGAAAGCGCATTTGGTCGGGTTGAGCTTCATTCGGTGTCGTCGTAGAGTGCGGAAAGTCTCCTCGAGATCCCGAACATGATCCGGGACCTGCGCACTCTTCACCAGCATGTCGTCCACGTACACCTCCATGTTGCGCCCGATCTGGGCTTTAAAGACCTTATTGACAAGTCGCTGGTAGGTGGCGCCGGCGTTCTTCAGTCCGAAGGGCATCACCCGGTAACAGTAGAGGCCCTTGGGAGTCACGAAGGCGGTATGCTCCTCGTCCTCAGGCGCCATCCGGATCTGGTTGTATCCGGCGAAGGCGTCCATGAAGCTGAGCAGTCGAAATCCGGACGTCGCGTCCACCAGCTGGTCGATCTTGGGAAGTGGGAAGCTGTCTTTCGGGCAGGCTCGGTTGAGGTCGGTATAGTCGATGCAGATCCTCCACTTTCCGTTGGCTTTTTTGACCATGACAACATTGGCAGCCAATCGGGATACGTGGATTCTCGGATGAAGCCCGCTTTGAGTAGCTTGTCCACTTCTTCGTCGATGGCCCTCTGCCTCTCTGGAGCGAAAGACCTTTTCTTCTGCCTCACCGGCCTCATCGTCGGGTCGATGTTGAGTCGGTGGGTTATTGTTTCTGGGGGGATGCCCGACATATCTGCTGCCGACCAAGCAAATATGTCGGCATTGGCCTTCAGCAGCTCCGTCAGTCCCGTCGTTCGGGTCGGGCAGTTGAGACCCGACCCAAACTCTCCGATCCGGATTTCCGCTATCGGGATCGCCACGAGCTGCTCGCCGGCGAACCTCGCTCTTCCTCCTCCCGTTGGTCCAGCTTGTCGATTGTCAGGGAGCCCCTCGACTCGTCGTTTTGAGCGGAGATCTGGAAGCATCGTCGTGCGAGCTGTTGATCCCCGCGCATCTCTCCGACCCCATTTTTGGTCGGGAACCGAATGAGGAGATGGTACGTCGAGACGATCGCTTTGAGGGCGTTCAGTCCGGGTCGTCCAAGGATGGCGTTGTAGGCCGAAGGAACTTGGACGACCGCGAAAGTTAAGTGGACCGTGCTTTGCCGTGGTTCGGTGCCGGCCGTCACGGGCAGGGTAATTTCTCCCTCTGTCGTGACGGCTTCTCCGGCAAAGCCGATCAAGGGCATGGAGACCCTCTTAAGTCGGTCGGTTGACAGTCGCATCCGGGAGAAGGTCGAGTAAAACAAAATATTTTCGAACTTCATTATCAACAAAAATTCTTTTTACATCATAATTCGCTATTGTTGCCGAAACAACGACAGCATCGTCGTGGGGAGTTTGGATGCCCCGAACGTCTTCCTCCGTAAAAGTGATTACGTCGTCCGGGTGCGGCTTTTTCGTCGGCTCCCCCCCGGATGTCCCCGGGCCCAGCCGCTTGGAGATCATATTGATGACTCCGCCGTCGGCTGATTAGTCGCCGCTTCCTCAGTCGGCTTGGGTCGTCGATCGGCAACTGGTTGAGTCGGCGGGCCCTTCCGAAATTTACCGAGATACCCCCGGCGAATGAGGGCTTCAATCTCATCCTTGAGCTGGATGCACTGCTCGGTGTTGTGGCCGTGGCCTCGGTGAAATCGGCATACTTCCGACGGTCGAGGCCCTTTGCCTTCAGAGGTGGAGGCCGTCGCAGGTATTCCTCCCCCTCGATCTCCATTAGAATCTGCGCACGAGGAGCGGAGAGAGGAGTGTAGGAGTCATACCTGGGGCGTGCCGGCCTTGGAGTCTGTTGCCGGGGTGATTTTTGGATTCGTCGGGGTGGTGAGACCCGACTATCGGTCGGGGGCCTGCTGGGTTCGGCGGGTTCCCGACCCTTCCTCCGCTTCTCCTTCGGGCCTCTGGGCTCGGCCAAGCGTCGGTCGGAAGCCCCTTCGTCCGCGCGCATGTACTTGTATGCGCGCTCCAGTAGCTCGGCGTACGTCCGGGGGAGGGTCTTGTCCAGAGAATAGGTGAATCGGGACCCCTCAGCCCCCGTTTCATGGCTGAGATAGCCATGTCTTCGTTGAGGTCTCGGACCTCAAGCGTGGCCGTGTTGAATCGCGCCACGAAGTGTCGGAGTGTCTCATTTTCTCCCTGTTTGAGGGAGAAAAGGCTGTCCGACGTTCGCGGTGGCTTTCGGCTGGTGCTGAAGTGGGCCACGAACGAGTGCTCGAGCTGCCGAAGGAGTGGATACTTCCCGATCGGAGACCGGAGTACCAGGCCCTGGCAGCCTTGCGGAGTGTGGCGGGGAAGCCGATGCAAAAAAGAGCATCGGTTGCCCCCTGGATCGTCATGAGAGCTTTGTAGCTCTCAAGGTGATCGATCGGGTCGGTGGAGCCGTCGTATGGCTCCACGTGCGGCATCTTGAACCGATTGGGAATCGGTTCGTCGAGAACTAGTCGGGAGAGAGGTTGGGCGGTCTGGAAGTCGACGTCGTTCGAAGACTTCTGGCCGTCCACCTGCAACTGCGCGAGCCGGCGGTCGATCTCCTCGAATCGGCGCTCGTAGTCGTCCGCCCGTCGGTGCTGGGAGACCCCAGGAGTGGAGTCTCCAGAAGATTCCGAAGGGGAGGCGGACGGCGTTCGCGGCCGCTTCTCCTTCCTCGCCCGTTCCAGCAGAGAAGGAGAGGGCTGGTGGGACCGTCGGTCATCGCGCCATGGCCGTCCCTCCTCCTCTCCGTGGGATCACTGTTGAGGGCGCTCGCGCGGAGGGACGGGACCGCGCGGTCGTCGACGGCTGCTCCTGGAAGGCATCGGACGGGCCGCCGGCTGTTGCTGGAGGCTCTTGACTGCGTCCGTCAGTACGGTCATCTGCCATACGATGGCCGCGATCTGCGCCTCCGTGGTCACTGCGGGGCGTGGAGAGCTAGGCTCCGCCGCCGACGGTGGCGGGGAGGCCTCTTCCCGACGGGAAGAGCGCCTCGCCGACCCGGTGATCCTCGATCGTTGGGCTCTTGTCTTCGTCATCGTCCCCCCTACCTGGTGCGCCAATCTGTTGCGGCCAATCGTCTCGTCGTCCGATCACCGGGGAACGGGCACCTGCAAAAATGAGAAGTCCACACTTACCGGAGGCGGCTCCGACGGGGACCCTCCGACGGTCAAGTCAGAGAGGTGACTGGGCAACAGTGAAATGAAGACAGAGAGCTCAATCGAGGGAGAGAGGGAGAGAGGTGCGAGCCTGTGTTTTTGGAGTCGAGAAGTGGGGGGAGCGGATCCCTTGCACTGTTGCCTTCCCCGATTTATATAGTGGAGCACGGTATGGCGCCGTCATTAATGGCGCAGACAAGTGAGGAATTGTCAACTCACTGTAGACTGTCAGAGTCGCCGTGAAAGTGTCATGTCGCCGTGGGGCTGTCAAATCGCTAGGGTTGACAATGCCCTCGGCGGGATAATGTCCCTAGATGGCCGTGCCGCATGCGGCTGTCAGGACTGACAAGCTCTGGCGGCTGTACGGCGATCGGAGGAGTCGACCGATCCTAGGTCGGTGGCCAGCTGAGTGGCATCGGGGCCCTCCGTTGGTCGGCGAGTCTTACGTGAGTCGGCCATCAGACCTCCGGGTTCAGTTGGTCGGGAAAGGTACGCCCGACATATCACCAGTCGGTGATGGGCCGCTAATTGGCCGGTGATGACGTCCGTCAGTCGGTTGGTCGGTCCCTCCGGCCGTCAGTCGGTCGGTCGGAAGGTCCCTCCGACCGTCAGTCGGTCGGAAGGTCCCTCGACCGTCAGTCGGTCGGTCGGAAGGTCGGTCCGGCCGTCAGTCGGTCGTCGGTTCCTCCGACCGTCGTCGGTCAGTCGGTCCCTCCGGCCATTGGTCGGTCGGTGGGTATTCCCCAACAAGTACGTAAGTAAATAACAAGAAAACGGACCCAAAAATCGAGCTGATTTCTGTTGAGAGCTCTGTAATGTGAAGATAAATGATTGACAATAGAGATATATGAAAGTCTTTTGCTCAAGAAAAAATTTTTGGTATTTTGTATGCACAAGCACGAACCATTACAAATTATTGGTATTTTGTATGCACAAGGTTGTTCAAAGCACAACCTTGGCTTGAGTAGAATATAATCATTATGGATAACAACTATTAGAAGAGCTCAGCCTAATCTATTGCACTCAATATCCAGGGTGTTGGCGAATTATCTTGTTGTTCCCTTCCCTCTCAGATATCCAAGGTGTTAACAAAGAAATTTATAGTCAAAATATATTAAGGAAGAAATTTGTAATCAAAAGATTTGATTTAATTAGCTATGATAATATATCTAATATAAATTTCGTATGCACTCAATATCCCTATAATAAGAAAATTATATGGTTCATCTAAAAATTTTTTTTATAAACTTGTATGTAATTGGTAAAATTAAAAAATAATTTTCATTACATGTTATTAGTCAAATCTATCAAATCTAATTGTATGGGTGGCTGAGAAATCGAAGAACGATAGGATTATATTATAAAATTTTAGTGCAAAATCATTGACTTCTGCGGCGAAGCAGCACTACAAGTGGCACCACAGTGACATCAAATGCCATTATAGATCTGCAAAAAATGAATTTGAGAGGAAGAAGTGAACAAAAAGGGGACTTGTAACAATAAAAATAAAAATAAAAAGGGCAGGAAAGTCACATCATACACTTTACACTGCTACGGGTGATATAATTCTTTCCAGGAGTGGAAAAGTGAAATGCCTTGCGGACCCAGTAGCACCCACTTGGTTTTCATTTCTAGAACAAGCACACACGCAATACGCATGTAGGAGGGTCATTCTCCTTGAATTAAAAGCAAAATTAAAATCGAAATCGAAATAATTATAATAATTATATTTTTAATATATTTAATTTATAATCTAAATCAAAATAAAATTTAAATTCTAAAACAAAGTAGATATTGGATTTCACGACATTAGGGTGGAAATATAATGACTCCTCCAGGGGAATCTTGCATTTCTGAATGGCTATATTTAAGCCTTCTAATTCTCAGATCATGTGATGGGATATGTCGATGCATAGTGCTAGCCCATCCTGGTGGAAGCTTGCATGCTCCAGATTCCGCCAAAGAATAAAGAATTAAGAAAAGTAAGAGGTTGCATCTGCACAGTGAGCATGGAGAGGAGAGTCCCATCATGTACATAGAGAAAATTTAGGAATCTTTATATACATTCAGGCATATATGGACAGATTTGCATAAAATAAATTAAATTTAAATTTAAATTTAATTTAATCAAAATTAGATAATAAAAATTTTTATTGATGATTTAAATGGTTGGATATGATCTACTATCTCAAAATTACATACACATTAAACATCATATATTTTGAAGATCCCTAACCTATACATCAAGTGATCAAAAATATATATATAATTTAATTTTATTTAGACTGTCTAATTTTTTTACTACTTGATGCATAGGTTAAGGGTCTC
>NC_026001.2:12285421-12477644 GCF_000442705.2 Elaeis guineensis
GGGAGGCTAAGTTGGTAGACGAGGTCTCCGGCTCGGGTCCGAGCTAGGTCGGCCAAGAAGGAGGCCAGACATAAGGGCGGCCGTGCGTTGTCTGCGGCACGAGCGGGACGGCGTTGCCGCCGAACTCCAGGCGACGCGGAGCAGCTTCGGTCAGCTTGGAGAAGCTTGCCAAAGCTGAGGAGGACTTGTCGGTCGTCCAGGCCGACGCCGACATAGCGATGGCGGAGGCAGAGTCCGGCGAAGGACACGCTCGGCCGGGCGGAGGAGGAAGCAAGGTCGGCGAAGGGAGTCGGCCAGTCGGGCGGTGGAGGACTTCCGGGCCTCCGACAGTATCGGGAGGAGATGCTCGAGTCAGGCTTCGCCTCGTATCGGTGGGGTACGAGGACGGTCGGGATGCGGTCCGGGCCTTGTACCCAGAGCTGGACCTCAGCAGCATCGTCCCACCGGGGGCCGAGGAGGAAGCCACCGAAGAGATGGCCGACCAACCATCAGGAGGCGTCGTCGTGGCGGAGGAAGCCATCCCGGAGCAGGTGGCGCCGACTGCCAGTCCCCCACCGACCCGAAGGTCCAGCTTCAGCCGTCGACCCAGCGCCGACCATGGCCGACACACCGGTCATCCCCGATCTTCCGTCGGTCGAGGAGATCGACTCAGAAGGATGATCGGGCCTTGCCGACTTTCTTTTGTCTTTTCTGTTTTTGGAACACTTGTAATCGGGCTTCGACCCGACTTTGTAAATCTTACCTTTAACTTTGAATAAAAACTTCTTTCACTTTTTCTTTCGTCTCTTTCTTTCACGTGCATTGCCAAATGTCTTCGTGAGTCGCTAACTTATATAAGTCTCTAACCCATATAGGGTCGGTTAGGACGTTGGCAACTCATGCCGCCACGAAGGTGGAGTAGGTCCCAACTCTGGATCGGCCTTTGATAGTCAAGGTCGTCAGTCGGGCGCGTCTGTTGAGTCGGGAGCCGACCGAATGGTGGCAAGGTTCGGTAGTCGGGTCTCCACTGACGCGTTCAGTCGAATGTCGTCCGGCGCATTCAGTCGGGGGAACGACGATAAGTCGGATCCCGATGCCCTTGCATCGGGTATTCATGCTGCGCCTTTTGATATACGGTGGTAAGCCGAATATCGTCCGGCCGGCCGTGGCTCGGTCGGTAAGTTGTGGATGCGACTAAGGTCGCGTTGTGCGATAGACGGTGGTAAGCCGAATATCCTTCGACCGGCCGTAGCCTGGTCGGGAGTCGCGACGTCGGTCGGTAGGCATTTCGCCTCTCTTTGGTCGGGGCCCGATCGGCTTGTTAGCCGATGGTTTGGCCCGAAAGTTCGACCGTAGAAGGAGTGTCAACTCCCGTCCTTCTGGATGCATCGATCCTTGTAAGGGTCTGATTCATCATCGGCCGTCGAAGGGGTGTCAACTTCCGTTCATATGGGTGCACCGGTCCTCGTAAGGGTCCGATGTACCGTCGACCGTCGAAGGAGTGTCAACTCCCGTTCATATGGGTGTACCGGTCCTTGTAAGGGTCCGATGTACCTCGACCGTCGAAGGAGTGTCAACTCCCGTTCATATGGGTGTACCGGTCCTTGTAAGGGTCCGATGCATTACCGACGATAAGGCCGTCGGTTTCAGGCGGATACCAAGTCCAAGTCGGTATGTCGGGGCTTGGGCTTGGTGAGCTCCGTTCGTTAGTCGAAGAGTTAAAACTCCGAGATTTCAAACCAAGTTCGTATTCCGACTAATAATTACAAAGTTCATTGGTAATACAACTTCAAGTTGTCGCGTTCCAAGTTCGGAGAATGGGTTTCCCTTCAAGGGTCTCCAGTCGGTAGGCTCTCGGACCATAAGTGTCTGCTACCTTGTAGGGCCCTTCCCAATTTGGATCCAACTTCCCTTGATCCAGGGGCTTCGAGACCTCAGCCTTCCTCAGGACTAAGTCACCAGGTCTGAAAAGCTTTGGTCTGACCTTGGCTGAATACGAGCCTCTGTCGGTACGAAGCATCGAATTGGCTCGTTCGTAGCTCGGGGAGGAGGTCTAGGTCGGCCCTCCGACACTCGGAGTTGTCCGGCTCTTGATACCGCTCGACTCTTGAAGATGGCAATCCAATCTCGAGCGGGATCATTGCCTCCGTCCCGTAGGCCAAGCTGAAAGGCGACTCCCCGGTCGGAAGCGGGGGGGTCGTTCGGTAAGCCCACAGAAGGAGCCTAGCTCGTTGACCCAGAGGCCTTTGGCTTCGTTTAGTCGGGTCTTGAGTCTGTGGAGCAAGGTCCGGTTGGTCACCTCGACCTCGCCGTTGGACTGTGGGTGCCCGACTGAAGTCAGTCGGTGCTTGATGTGGAACCTGACGCAGAAGTCTCGGAAGTCCTGGTTGTCGAATTGTCGTCCGTTGTCGGTGATGATCGTATGCGGCAACCCGAACCTGAAGATGATGGACTTTTGGATGAAGTCCTCCATCTTCGCTCGGTGATCTGCGCCAGGGGCTCGGCCTCCACCCATTTGGTGAAGTAGTCATGGCGACAACTATGAACTTCTTTGACCCGACGCTGGGGGAAAAGGGCCGAGAATATCGACCCCCCACTGAGCGAAGGGCCATGGAGCAACAATGGAGCAATTTGACTGGCCGGTTGGTGTTGAATGTTGGCGTACTTTTGATAAGGTTCGCACCTTCGGACCAACTCGACCGCGTCCTTCCTCATGGTAGGCCAGTAGTAGCCCTGTCGTAGGACTTTGTAGGCCAGGGACTTGCCCCCCAAGTGATTCTCGCAAATTCCTTCGTGAACCTCTCAGAGAGCGTAGTCGGTGTCGGTCGGTCCCAAGCACCTAAGCAAGGGGAGGGAGAACGACCTCTTGTAGAGTCGGCCGTCCATGATTACATATTGTGAGGCCGACCATCGGAGTCGCTTGGCCTCCGCAGGATCCTCGGGGCCGATCCCGTCGGTCAGATACCGAACGATCGGATCCATCCAGCTTGGTTCGATTGTCAGCTGCTGTACTTCTTCGACCCGATCGACGCTCGACTGCTCGAGGGTCTCCACGAACGTCCGACCCAAAGAATCGAAAATCGAAGTCGCCAGTCTGGAGAGTGCGTCGGCACGGGCGTTCTCCGATCTGGGGATGTGAAAAATTTCAAAATACCTGAGGCGTGCCACGAGGACCTTTACTTTCTGAAGGTATTTGATCATGGTCGGATCTCGCACTTCGAATTCGCCCTTGACCTGCCCCACGATCAGCTGAGAGTCGGAGAATGCCCGGAGGCATCGACGCCCAGTTCCCTCGCCATCCTCAAGCCAGCGAGGAGTACCTCGTACTCGCTTGGTTGTTGGAGGCCTTGAAGTCGAATCGGAGGGCGTACTCGGTGACCACCCCATCCGAATTCGTGAGCAGGAGCCCAGCCCCGCTCCCCTGAGCGTTTGAAGCTCCGTCGATGTGCAGTACCCAGGTGGAGACCGGGTCTGGCTCGGAGACCGCGTCTCATCCCGAGTCTTCAGCTCCCGACCCTTGGTCGGTTGTCGGGCACTCGACGATGAAGTCGGCCAAGACCTGAGCCTTCAAGGCAGGCCGCGGTCGATACTGAATGTCGAACTCGCTGAGCTTCATCGCCCACTTTGCCAGTCGTCCAGATGTGTCCGGTCGGCGCAATATCGCCCTCAAGGGCTGGTCGGTGAGCACCACTATGGCATGAGCCTGGAAGTATGGACGGAGTCGTTGTGCGGAGACGGTCAGGGTGAAGATCATCTTTTTCGTCTCCGAATATCTGGCTTCGGTGCCGTGAAGCACCTTGCTGATGTAGTAGATGGACTGATGGGTTCGGTTCTCATTTTCTCGGACAAGGACCGAACTGATCGCCTCGGAAGATGTGGCCAAATAGAGATACAAGGTTTCCCCGACCTGCGGCTTTACGAGCAGCGGTGGGGAAGTCAAGTACTTCTTCAGGTCTTCGAAGGCCCGTTGGCATTCATCCGACCAAGAAAAACTATTTGCATGGCGCAAAGTTTTGAAAAATGGGAGGCACCTTTCAGCTGATCGGAAATGAATCGGCTGAGAGCGACGATTTTTTCGTTCAGCTGTTGGACCTCCTTCTTGGTGTTCGGATGACGCATGTCGAGGATTGCCTTTATTTTCTCAGGGTTGGCCTCAATCCCTCTTTGAGAAACGAAGAATCCGAGGAACTTCCCTGAGGTCACCCCGAAAGCGCATTTGGTCGGGTTGAGCTTCATTCGGTGTCGTCGTAGAGTGCGAAAGATCTCCTCGAGATCCCGAACATGATCCGGGACCTGCGCACTCTTCACCAGCATGTCGTCCACGTACACCTCCATGTTGCGCCCGATCTGGGCTTTAAAGACCTTATTGACAAGTCGCTGGTAGGTGCGCCGGCGTTCTTCAGTCCGAAGGGCATCACCCGGTAACAGTAGAGGCCCTTGGGAGTCACGAAGGCGGTATGCTCCTCGTCCTCAGGCGCCATCCAGATCTGGTTGTATCCGGCGAAGGCGTCCATGAAGCTGAGCAGTCGAAATCCGGACGTCGCGTCCACCAGCTGGTCGATCTTGGGAAGTGGGAAGCTGTCTTTCGGGCAGGCTCGGTTGAGGTCGGTATAGTCGATGCAGATCCTCCACTTTCCGTTGGCTTTTTGACCATGACAACATTGGCAAGCCAATCGGGATACGTAGATTCTCGGATGAAGCCCGCTTTGAGTAGCTTGTCCACTTCTTCGTCGATGGCCCTCTGCCTCTCTGGAGCGAAAGACCTTTTCTTCTGCCTCACCGGCCTCATCGTCGGGTCGATGTTGAGTCGGTGGGTTATTGTTTCTGGGGGGATGCCCGACATATCTGCTGCCGACCAAGCAAATATGTCGGCATTGGCCTTCAGCAGCTCCGTCAGTCACCGTCGTTCGGGTCGGGCAGTTGAGACCCGACCCAAACTCTCCGATCCGGATCTTCCGCTATCGGGATCGCCACGAGCTGCTCGACCGACGAACCTCGCTCTTCCTCCTCCCGTTGGTCCAGCTTGTCGATTGTCAGGGAGCCCCTCGACTCGTCGTTTTGAGCGGAGATCTGGAAGCATCGTCGTGCGAGCTGTTGATCCCCGCGCATCTCTCCGACCCCATTTTTGGTCGGGAACCGAATGAGGAGATGGTACGTCGAGACGATCGCTTTGAGGGCATTCAGTCCGGGTCGTCCAAGGATGGCGTTGTAGGCCGAAGGAACTTGGACGACCGCGAAAATTAAGTGGACCGTGCTTTGCCGTGGTTCGGTGCCGGCCATCACGGGCAGGGTAATTTCTCCCTCTGTCGTGACGGCTTCTCCGGCAAAGCCGATCAAGGGCATGGAGACCCTCTTAAGTCGGTCGGTTGACAGTCGCATCCGGAAGAAGGTCGAGTAAAACAAAACATTTATCGAACTTTCATTATCAACAAAAATTCTTTTTACATCATAATTCGCTATTGTTGCCGAAACAACGACAGCATCGTCGTGGGGAGTTTGGATGCCCCAACGTCTTCCTCCGTAAAAGTGATTAAGTCGTCCGGGTGCGGCTTTTTCGTCGGCTCCCCCCCACGGATGTCCCCGGGCCCAGCCGCTTGGAGATCATATTGATGACTCCGACCGTCGGCTGATTAGTCGCCGCTTCCTCAGTCGGCTTGGGTCGTCGATCGGCAATTGGTTGAGTCGGCGGGCCCTTCCGAAATTTATCGAGATACCCCCGGCGAATGAGGGCTTCAATCTCATCCTTGAGCTGGATGCACTGCTCGGTGTTGTGGCCGTGGCCTCGGTGAAATCGGCAATACTTCCGACGGTCGAGGCCCTTTGCCTTCAGAGGTGGAGGCCGTCGCAGGTATTCCTCCCCCTCGATCTCCATTAGAATCTGCGCACGAGGAGCGGAGAGAGGAGTGTAGGAGTCATACCTGGGGCGTGCCGGCCTTGGAGTCTGTTGCCGGGGTGATTTTTGGATTCGTAGGGGTGGTGAGACCCGACTATCGGTCGGGGGCTTGCTGGGTTCGGCGGGTTCCCGACCCTTCCTCCGCTTCTCCTTCGGGCCTCTGGGCTCGGCCAAGCGTCGGTCGGAAGCCCCTTCGTCCGCGCGCATGTACTTGTATGCGCGCTCCAGTAGCTCGGCGTACGTCCGGGGGAGGGTCTTGTCCAGAGAATAGGTGAATCGGGACACCCTCAGCCCCCGTTTCATGGCTGAGATAGCCATGTCTTCGTTGAGGTCTCGGACCTCAAGCGTGGCCGTGTTGAATCGCGCCACGAAGTGTCGGAGTGTCTCATTTTCCCCCTGTTTGAGGGAGAAAAGGCTGTCCGACGTTCGCGGTGGCTTTCGGCTGGTACTGAAGTGGGCCACGAACGAGTGCTCGAGCTGCCCGAAGGAGTGGATACTTTCCGATCGAAGACCGGAGTACCAGGCCCTGGCAGCCTTGCGGAGTGTGGCGGGGAAGCCGATGCAAAAAAGAGCATCGGTTGCCCCCTGGATCGTCATGAGAGCTTTGTAGCTCTCAAGGTGATCGATCGGGTCGGTGGAGCCGTCGTATGGCTCCACGTGCGGCATCTTGAACCGATTGGGAATCGGTTCGTCGAGAACTAGTCGGGAGAGAGGTTGGGCGGTCTGGAAGTCGACGTCGTTCGAAGACTTCTGGCCGTCCACCTGCAACTGCGCAAGCCGGCGGTCGATCTCCTCGAATCGGCGCTCGTAGTCGTCCGCCCGTCGGTGCTGGGAGACCCCAGGAGTGGAGTCTCCAGAAGATTCCGAAGGGGAGGCGGATGGCGTTCGCGGCCGCTTCTCCTTCCTCGCCCGTTCCAGCAGAGAAGGAGAGGGCTGGTGGGACCGTCGGTCATCGCGCCATGGCCGTCCCTCCTCCTCTTCGTGGGATCACTGTTGAGGGCGCTCGCGCGGAGGTGACGGGGACCGGCGCGGTCGTCGACGGCTGCTCCTGGAAGGCATCGGACGGGCCGCCGGCTGTTGCTGGAGGCTCTTGACTGCGTCCGTCAGTATGGTCATCTGCCATATGATGGCCGCGATCTGCGCCTCCGTGGTCACTGCGGGGCGTGGAGAGCTAGGCTCCGCCGCCGACGGTGGCGGGAGGCCTCTTCCCGACGGGAAGAGCGCCTCGCCGACCCGGTGATCCTCGATCGTTGGGCTCTTGTCTTCGTCATCGTCCCCCCTACCTGGTGCGCCAATCTGTTGCGGCCAATCGTCTCGTCGTCCGATCACCGGGGAACGGGCACCTGCAAAAATGAGAAGTCCACACTTACCGGAGGCGGCTCCGACGGGGACCCTCCGACGGTCAAGTCAGAGAGGTGACTGGGCAACAGTGAAATGAAGACAGAGAGCTCAATCGAGGGAGAGAGGGAGAGAGGTGCGAGCCTGTGTTTTTGGAGTCGAGAAGTGGGGGGAGCGGATCCCTTGCACTGTTGCCTTCCCCGATTTATATAGTGGAGCACGGTATGGCGCCGTCATTAATGGCGCAGACAAGTGAGGAATTGTCAACTCACTGTAGACTGTCAGAGTCGTCGTGAAAGTGTCATGTCGCCGTGGGGCTGTCAAATCGCTAGGGTTGACAATGCCCTCGGCGGGATAATGTCCCTAGATGGCCGTGCCGCATGCGGCTGTCAGGACTGACAAGCTCTGGCGGCTGTACGGCGATCGGAGGAGTCGACCGATCTTAGGTCGGTGGCCAGCTGAGTGGCATCGGGGCCCTCCGTTGGTCGGCGAGTCTTACGTGAGTCGGCCATCAAACCTCCGGGTTCAGTTGGTCGGGAAAGGTACGCCCGACATATCACCAGTCGGTGATGGGCCGCTAATTGGCCGGTGATGACGTCCGTCAGTCGGTTGGTCGGTCCCTCCGGCCGTCAGTCGGTCGGTCGGAAGGTCCCTCCGACCGTCAGTCGGTCGGTCGGAAGGTCGGTCCGGCCGTCAGTCGGTCGGTCGGTCCTCCGACCGTCCGTCGGTCAGTCGGTCCCTCCGGCCATTGGTCGGTCGGTGGGTATTCCCCAACAAGTACGTAAGTAAATAACAAGAAAACGGACCCAAAAATCGAGCTGATTTCTGTTGAGAGCTCTGTAATGTGAAGATAAATGATTGACAATAGAGATATATGAAAGTCTTTTGCTCAAGAAAAAATTTTTGGTATTTTGTATGCACAAGCACGAACCATTACAAATTATTGGTATTTTGTATGCACAAGGTTGTTCAAAGCACAACCTTGGCTTGAGTAGAATATAATCATTATGGATAACAACTATTAGAAGAGCTCAGCCTAATCTATTGCACTCAATATCCAGGGTGTTGGCGGAATTATCTTGTTGTTCCCTTCCCTCTCAGATATCCAAGGTGTTAACAAAGAAATTTATAGTCAAAATATATTAAGGAAGAAATTTGTAATCAAAAGATTTGATTTAATTAGCTATGATAATATATCTAATATAAATTTCGTATGCACTCAATATCCCTATAATAAGAAAATTATATGGTTCATCTAAAATTTTTTTTATAAACTTGTATGTAATTGGTAAAATTAAAAAATAATTTTCATTACATGTTATTAGTCAAATCTATCAAATCTAATTGTATGGGTGGCTGAGAAATCGAAGAACGATAGGATTATATTATAAAATTTTAGTGCAAAATCATTGACTTCTGCGGCGAAGCAGCACTACAAGTGGCACCACAGTGACATCAAATGCCATTATAGATCTGCAAAAAATGAATTTGAGAGGAAGAAGTGAACAAAAAGGGGACTTGTAACAATAAAAATAAAAATAAAAAGGGCAGGAAAGTCACATCATACACTTTACACTGCTACGGGTGATATAATTCTTTCCAGGAGTGGAAAAGTGAAATGCCTTGCGGACCCAGTAGCACCCACTTGGTTTTCATTTCTAGAACAAGCACACACGCAATACGCATGTAGGAGGGTCATTCTCCTTGAATTAAAAGCAAAATTAAAATCGAAATCGAAATAATTATAATAATTATATTTTTAATATATTTAATTTAATTTATAATCTAAATCAAAAATAAAATTTAAATTCTAAAACAAAGTAGATATTGGATTTCACGACATTAGGGTGGAAATATAATGACTCCTCCAGGGGAATCTTGCATTTCTGAATGGCTATATTTAAGCCTTCTAATTCTCAGATCATGTGATGGGATATGTCGATGCATAGTGCTAGCCCATCCTGGGTGGAAGCTTGCATGCTCCAGATTCCGCCAAAGAATAAAGAATTAAGAAAAGTAAGAGGTTGCATCTGCACAGTGAGCATGGAGAGGAGAGTCCCATCATGTACATAGAGAAAATTTAGGAATCTTTATATACATTCAGGCATATATGGACAGATTTGCATAAAATAAATTAAATTTAAATTTAAATTTAATTTAATCAAAATTAGATAATAAAAATTTTATTGATGATTTAAATGGTTGGATATGATCTACTATCTCAAAATTACATACACATTAAACATCATATATTTTGAAGATCCCTAACCTATACATCAAGTGATCAAAAAATATATATAATTTAATTTTATTTAGACTGTCTAATTTTTTACTACTTGATGCATAGGTTAAGGGTCTCCAAATTATATAATTTTTTATAAGTAAGTATTTTTGAACTAGTAGATCATATTCAATGACTTAAATCATTGATGTAGGACTCTTGTTATAGAGTTTTGGTTTGATCGGATCTGAGTTCAAATCCAATCAATCTGATCTAGCTAGCTCCTCACACGCGGTGTATATATATATATATATAATACAAAAATATAAGGGGATACAATGTATCATGCAATTTTTTTTTTAAATATAAAACTAAATTACTTAAATTTTTTTTTTTTTGCTTAATATGCTTTTTAAATCTACAAGACATATCATAATAATATCACGGTAATCTTTTGCTCGGGAAAAAATTGTTGGTATTTTATAAAAAAATTATCTGCAATTTTCAGAAGCTTGGCATCCATTCACGCCCTTCACCGGAGGGCCATTCGCAGGTCATTCAGCTATCCCGACTCTTACCCCAAATATCTTTTGACCGGGAGGACGATAGGATACTTTGGAAACGTGGAGGTAAAGGAATCAATTTCGTAATTTCAAGGGGCACAAGATATGACTTTACCACTTCTATTGGAAATCTACAATATGCTTCTGAAAGTCAAATACCTTTTATGGCTTTGCTGGAAAAAAAATTAAATACAAAGAACATGCTAGCAAGAAAAACTAGAAAAAATCTTAGAGGTTGTGTCACAACTCTGATCCAAGATTGCAAGTCAGGGATTGTTGCAACGACTATGCATATTTATAGAGATCTCTCCCGATAAACATGTACATAAATAATTAAATCTTAGTGGAGATAATTTAAATAATTAAAATCAAAATTTTAATTAATCAATAAATCCAATTAATAAATAAAATTTAAAAATTTTACATCATTGAAACTTGAATTAATAATTCTATAAAAGATAATAATAAATTTAAATCTAAGCTATATCGATACCATCGAATCTCTCTTCTAGTGTCATTCCTACAATAATATCCACATCCGCCACCAAATATTTGAATCTAAAAGAAAAGAAAAAATAATGAGCTCGATAGCCCAATAAATAATGAATACCTTAACTAAATACTTTATATAATAACATAAGATATAATAATCAAATGTACATTTTCATGAATTAGTGTAAAGATATAATCAAATTTATTTCAAAACATGAATTCAGTAGAGTCAATATATTTAAAATATTCATATACATAATCATAAATTCTATTTGAAATAAATTATATTCAACTTAATAGCCTTTAACTGTGACCACTCTTATACTTTGTGGCTAGACCCGAAACAGAACAATACTTACACCTTATGGAGTGGGTCGGCCAAATACCATATTTATACTCTTTATATATAGGGGTAGAAATAGAATAATAAGCTTAATCATAAGCAAAGTACTGGTGCATAACTTTCAATTGGCAAGAACTAAAATATAGTTAGATTAAGGGTCCATTTGGTTAGGGTATATTAGATTATAAGATAATTTGATAATTTTTGAGAATCATTTATCTGAAAAAATAATTATGGAGAAAATAACTTTTACAATATTTATTGGTGGAAAAATTACTTCAAAAAATGATACTGAAAAAAGATTACTACGTTTGATTGGAGGTAAATCTACATAAGAATATAACTAAATTTATAAATATATTTTTAATATAAAATAATTTTTTAATACTAGATAGTATTGTCATCTCTAATTAGTTTTTACGTAATGACTATAATCACATAGCCCTTTAGATAATAATATCTCCATCTTTTTTTTTTTTTATAAAAACTTTATTGAATGAATTTAGAAAGATATCAGAATAAATTCAATAATTACATATACAGCTTTATTGAAGATATTTTTGTCAAGTATGAATTACCACCACTTGAAAATTTATCAAATACCAATCCTCCTATGATATTTGTTTTATCTTCTCTCTCTAAAAAATAAGTATGGAACCCACCACTTTTTTACCATCTTTTATTTTTTTTTTATATCAAACATGGTAATCTGATATGGAAATCATTTTTTCATTCCAGATTACCCTCAACCAAATGGCAGTACAAATTTGATATATATCAAACTTCTTTTTTTATAGAATAATATTATTCATAAATCAATCAAAATATACATATATGATATAAGATTCGCAAACAATATAGTAATAGCCTAAGAAATTTTGCTTTCAAATTTCATAACAATTTTTCATTCAAAACATAATTTCAAAAAATCATAAATCACATATAAATCAATTAATATTTATTTGATATTAAAAATAAAAATCTAGAAAAATAAATCATTACTTATTTTGCACGAACAACAAACAAATAAATCCAACTAATCCTAATTTTTTTTGGAATATAATATTAAAATTATAGTTTTATCAAATTTGACTATAATTATTTTAAGAATATAAATCTTAAGTTCTGATATCCTCATAGGACTAGCCAAGTAGTAGCGCCCAATGTCCCAATTGATCCAATCAAGGTGATTTTACCAATCATGGTTAGACTATGATACAGATAGTTCAACAAAGATCAAAGGTGATCAAATCTAATAGTTTCTGACAAGGATCAAGATGGGGATATGTATATTACCGATGACATGGGTCAGACCCTCTCGCTGGGGTCAACCAAAATCATTGAGAGAAGGCCTTTCTCTAAAATCTGAAAAAGCCTATTAGAGAGAGGAACTATGTTGTGAGAGAAAATCTGGAGAGACTAAGAGAAACTAGAGAAAAAAGTAAGGAAAGAGAGAGAAAAAAGAGATAGAGAGTTTCTCTCTTCTTCTTTCTTTTCTTTTTTTTCTTCTTCTCTCCTTCCTTCCCTTGGTTAATTTTTGGCAAAATAGGGGATCACTGATCCCCTTTCTCTTGGAACAAAGGAGTCTAATGCTAGTGGTTGCTATGGCTGGCAATGCACACATGGTGATGAACCTGGAGGCACCCAATGGGCGGTTGGCTATGATGATTAGTACCAAAAAATCAAAAAAAATGATAAAAAATAAAAAAAATTAGAAAGTTGGAGTAGGGGACTTTGGCTCGATGAAAATCGATGATAGTCAGTTGAAATCGAAGCTCCAAAAGATTGAGGAAGAGGAGAGAAGTGTAAATCAAAGAATTTTGGCCTCTTACTGGCTTTCTGGTAATCCTTGAGCTGCGATAGTGATGGAAGTGTTTAGGATGGAGCTTGGGTTTATGCCAATCGGCGATCTCTACTCCTAAGCCAACATCTCCAATGAAGAATTAAAGAGATAGTAGAAGGTGATTTAAAAGAATGGAGGGAGGTGTTGGAGTCCTTATTGACATCAACTTTGTCAAAGAAGTCTGCCCCCCCACCCCCCCCTTTTAGGCCTGAACTAGCCAATCAAATGGACCAAACCCATTCAAATGGGTTGGGTCGTCCCAAGTTGTGTGTCATATCATCAGGCCCAAGAGATAGTTAATCATTATTCTCAACTTGCCCAATCTTCTTTACCATTTGGAAAGGGGCAAAATTCTTTGTACACCATCTATGGTATAGAAAATCTGACGTAGAGTACACCACATTATCTGATTGGTTTACGTAGCATCCGTATGGTATAATATGATGGATGTCACTTCGCATCAAACCAGACATCTGAAGGCTTTAAAAAAATAAAGTAGTGCATTGTTCTATCACGAATATATTTAATATACATCATAATCTACTTTTCAAATTAAACATGATCAAAATACCTTTTCCCCAAATAAAGTATTTTTATTATTTTGAATCTGATTGGATGTTACAAATGCTGCTTTCTTTCTCTTTTCTTCCTCATTTTGTTGAGTTTCTGCCTCCGTATCTAGATATTCAAGGTTTATTCTGGAGCAAAATTATACATCCGAAGCTATTGGCTAGCATGTAGATAATATTATCAATCTAAGCAAGACGTCCCAACCATCAGAAAATAAAATACCATCTATAGATTCTTTATTACAACTTTTTTAATTTCTATATTACAACAACTCCTTTGGTAGGCTAAAATGGAGTTTTTTTTAGTTTAAAGATAGTATATCATATAATTTTTTTAAAAATTATATAATAAGTCAGAATGTCATGATTTCTATCCAGATAATTTTTGATAATATTATGAATCTAAATCAAAATTATAATTATAGATTCATATTATGATATTATAAGTTAAAATTATGACATCTTATGGTAAAATATCTTTTGAAAATAATTTTGATAATATTATGATATTCTATATCAAAATTATGATATTATAGATTAATATTATGATATTTATAGTAAAATATCTTTCAAGTATATTTTTTGATATTTATATGATATCTGAATCAAAATTATGATATTTATATTAAAATTATGACATCTTATAGATAAAATATCTTTAAAAATAATTTTGATAATATTATAATATTTATATAAAATTATAACATTCTAATTAATATTATGATATCCAAAAGATAAAATATCTTAAAATTATATTTTTTGATAATTTTATAATATCTTAAATCAAAATTATGATATTTTATATTAAAATTATAATATCTATAAATAAAATATTTTTTAAAATATTTAGATAATATTATGATATTCTAGATCAAAATTATGACATTCTAATTAATATTATGATATTTATAAATAAAATATATCAAAATTGATATTTTTTATTAATTTTATGATATCTTGGATCAAAATTAGGATATCTATATTAAAATTATGATATCTTATAGATAAAATATTTTTTAAAAATATTTTGATAATTTAGAATATCTAGATCAAAATTATGATGTTTGACGCTAATATTATGATATCTAAAAGATAAAATACTTAAAATTAATATTTTTTAATAATTTTATGATATCTTATATCAAAATTATGATATTTTATGTTAAAATTATGATATTCAAAAGATAAAATATCTCAAAATTATATCTTTTGATAATTTTATTGCATCCTAGATCAAAATTATAACATTATATGTTAAAATTATGATATTATATAGTAAAATATCTTCTAAATATATTTTGATAATATTATAATATTTTAGATTAAAATTATGATATTCTAGATTAAGATTATGACATCTATAGGTAAAAAATCTCAAAATTGATAATTTTTATCAATTTTATTATATCTTAAATAAAATTATGATATTTATATTAAAATTATGATATTTTATGTTAAAATTATAATATCTTATAGATAAAATATTCCTAAAGATAGTTTTATAATAATATTAGACTATTTTAAATTAAAATTATGATATTCAAGATTAATATTATGACATCTAAAAATAAAATACCTTAAAATTGATATTTTTTGATAATTTTTGATAATATTTTGACATCCTAGATCAAAATTATGATATTATAGATTAATATTATACATGTAGAAGATAAAATATCTCAAAATTGATATTTTTTTATAATTTTATAATATTTTAAATCAAAATTATAATATTTTATATTAAAATTATGATATTCTGTATATAAAATATCTTTCAAAGATAGTTTTAATAATATTATGATATTCTAAATAAAATTATGATATTTTAGATTAATATTATGATATCTAGAAAATAAAATATTTCAAAATTGATATTTTTTAATAATTTATAATATTTTAGATCAAAATTATGATATTTGATGTTAAAAGTATGATATTCTATGGTAAAATATCTCATAAAGATAGTTTTGATAATATTATAATATCGTAGATTAAAATTATGATATTTTAAGTTAATATTATATATTTAAAAATAAAATATCTTAAAATTAATATTTTTTAATAATTTTATAATATCTTAAATCAAATTATGATATTCTATATTAAAATTATAATATCTTGTAGATAAAATATCTTTCAAAGATAGTTTTAACAATATTATGATATCTTATATCAAAATTATGATATTTAGATTATAATATTATGATATTTAAAAAATAAAATACTCAAAATTGATATATTTGATAATTTTATGACATCATAGATCAAAATTATGATATTTATGTTAAAATTATGATATTCTTTAGGTAAAATACCTTCTAAAGATAGTTTTGATGATGTTATGATATTTCAATAAAATTATGATATTCTAAGTTAATATTATGACATCTTATTAGTAAAATACTTTAAAATTAATATTTTTTGATAATTTTATAATATTTTAATTAAAATTATAATATTCTATGTTAAAATTATAATATTTTGTAGGTAAAAACCTTCTAAAGATAGTTTTGATAAATTATCACATCCTAAATCAAAATTTTGATATTTTAGATTACTATTAGACATCCAATATATAAAATATCTCAAAATTAATATTTTTTGATAATTTTATAATATCTAAGATCAAAATTATAATATTCTATATTAAAATTATAATATTCTGCAAGTAAAATATTTTTAAAGATAGTTTTGATAATATTCGATATCCTAGATTAAAATTATGATATCTTAGATTAATATTATATTATTTTATAGATAAAAATCCTAAATTTAATATTTTTGATAATTTTATGATATTTTGAATCAAAATTATGATATTTTATATTAAAATTATGATATCCTATAGGTAAAATATCTCTTAAAGATAGTTTATAATATTATGACATTAATATTTGATATTCTAGATTGATATATATAATTATATTTTAAATTATAATATATTTTAAATTAAAATTATGATATTCTAAGTCAAAATTATGATAAATTGTCATATGTTCAAAAAATCTTTATTTATGTATTCTATATATATTTTTTGATTTTAAAGAACCTTCTGTATATATTCTACAGAGATTCCTACAATGATCAGTTGGATGAGGCTTTGTGATAGTTATCTTGAGAATCCATCTTCGTCTAATACACTTTATGCATATAATGAGTTGATGGAGTGCAAAAAGAAGAAGAGTCAGGATGTCACTCTTTGTTACCACTATAGGACCACCATTGATGGATCAAAGGATCTTATTCCTAGCTTATAAGAAAAATTATTTATGGCAAAAAGAAAGTCTAGGAGGAACATGGTAGGAGAGGGTCAAGGATGAAAATAATATGTTATAAAATTTTTACTAAGTTCATAATTTATAAATCGAATATTTTAATTTTATCAAAATATAAATATACTATAACAGATGGTTTAAAAAATTTATTATTTTAATAAAATATAATTTTAAATTTAAAATATATTACATGGACTTATCATAATTATGCAATCTTTCTGCTTTGAAAAAATTTTTGTGCTTGATTTCATAATTTTGATATAGGATGTTATATTTCTATAAATATTATGTTCAAAAAGTATTCTGTATTAAGATATCATAATTTTGATCTATAATATCATAATTTTGACTTAAAATATAAATTTTATATTTAAAGATATTTTTATACTAAAATATTATAATTTTAATCTACAATATGATAATTCTGTATTCGAAAATATTTACTGTGTCAGATGTGATAATTTTAACCTATAATATCATAATTTTGATTCAAGATATCATAATTTATATTTAATGATATTTTTATACTAAATTATAATTATATTATAATATCATAATTTTATATTTTCTGTATCAGAAAGTTATAATTTTAATATAAATTATATAATTTTAACTTATAATAATTTGGATCAAAATTATGATATTGTAGGTTAAACTTATGACATTCTAGTACAGAAAATATTATTGAATATAAAATTATGACATCTTGGATCAAAATTATGATATTATAGATTAAAATTATGATATCTGATATAGTAAATATCTCAAATACAGAATTATAACATCTTAGATTAAACTTCTAATATTATAGATTAAAATTATGATATCTTGACATAAAAATATCATCGAATATAGAATTATAATATTTTAGATCAAAATTATAATATTAATATTAAAATTATGATATTTTGATATAGAAATATCTTCAAATCATAATTATGATATTTAGATCAAAATTATGATATTATAAATTAAAATTATAACATCCTGATATAGAAAATATCATCAAATACAGAATTATGACATTATGGATCAAAACTATGATATCATAAGTTAAAATTATAATATTCTGATATAAAAATATCTATGAATATAGGATTATGATATTCTAATTAAAATTATAAATTGTAAGATAAAATTATGATATTCTGGCAAAAAAGATCTCTGAATGTAGAATTATAATATTCTAATCAAAATTATGATATTATAGATTAAAATTATGAAATCTTAGTAAGAAAATTTCTTAAATGAAGTACTTATAGAAATATGAATCCTATATCAAAATTATAAATTATGTACAAAAATTTTCTAAAGCAGAAGCATTACATAATAACAATGAGTCCATGTAATATATTTATGTTGGATGTATACCTAGAAGTCAATCTTGACTGACGCATATTATATTTCTAGGATATGTTTTTATACTTTATGGGTATTTATATTACCATTCATGTTTTATATGTCCATGAATCATCTAAGGATTAACAAGATGATAACACATATTCTCAAAGAGTTGAGGATTTGAGACATATGTCATTGATGGTTAATTCTTAAATTATTCTGATCATAGGATCATCATGGGGATGTGATTGATCGGATAGACCAGTACACGGATCGCTTCCTTCGGACAGATGAGTCTCGAGTCTGTGATGTAGAACACTGGAGCTAGAGTGCAGTGATTGTTAGAGAATAACTAGCATTGAGCGTGACCAATATGAGAAGTCACATGGATGTCTGCGCACTCGTTAGTGACTTTCTCGATACTAAGTTGTATGACTGATCCTTTGACCTGCGATGCTACATCTGCTCGCAGTGAGGCTGCTGGAGTTTGATACACATAAACATGGATCTCAATGAGCCCTTGTAATGGATGTTGACGATAGTTGATCCCTGTAGGAGTAGGATGTATACCTAGATGAGATCTATCGATCCTAACAGAAGGGAGTAGTCCTATGAGATTTAAGAAGTTGAGTCTTTAAGTCTATGACCATAGCAGTGTGATTAATAAAAAAGAGTTTCATGTGAATCATATATGAACTCGAGCTGATTGAATCTATCATATGATCGATGATGAAGTTTGATGATTCATCATGACCTACCATCTGGTCGGACTTGTGATAGAGGGACTGTATCATGCGTTAACTGCACTTAAATATTCATCACCTTTTATTTTGCTGGATTGTCACTACATATTACTAGATGTACTGATAGATTGTGAGACCCACGAGCATCATCTTGATGATCGATGATCTTTGGGGACAGAGTTGGAATGTTCCATCCATTGAAAAGAGTTTTAATGATATTATGATAGGGATCACAATATATCTCACTATCAGACAGAATAGAATCTATGAGGTCACACACAAAGAGACTTTGACTGATCAGATGGTTGAATTATAATTATGAATCATGATAGTATTTGATTATCAATTTGATTGATAATTGATCCAATACAAAAGTTACATTAAGTAACTCGCTAAAGAGTTATAGTTATAGAAGGATTAATTGGTAATTGAATTACTAATTGACTCAATTTGATTGAACTATGGGCTTGCATCAAGTCTAATTAAAGCCTAATTGGGTTATGAGATAACCAAATAGCATGAGAGATTCATTCCTAATTGAATTAGGATTTGGGTTGGACTCAATTTTTAATTAGACTAGGATCTAAACAAGAATTTTGAGTTTCTATTTGGACTAAAAATTTTTATTTTTATGGGTGCACCAAATTTAATTGGATTAGAATTAATTGAGTTTGACTCAAGCACAAGAGAGAGTCTAAAAGGACTAGGACTCCTTCTCTAATTAGATGATATCTAATCTAAATAGTTTGGACTCCAAATAAATTTAGATTTTTATCTATTTAGGTCTAATCAATTTCTAATATGATTAGGATTAGTTAGGATTTTAATTGATTTAATTCAGCCACCTAAAGAAGAGTCCTAAGATTATTAAACTCTCCCTCCATGCGCCATAAGACAAGCTCCACGCCCAAACCAGATTTGGATGTCAAATAACCCACGCCCTCTCCCTTTTTTTTGCATGTAATAAGCTCTCTTAATGCTCTTTTTCCCATGTGAAATCTGTGGAAAATCAGAGTATTGGGTGGCATAAAAATTCTAGAGTCCTAAGTGGTTTGGACTCTTATCTGCTAACCAAAACCTATCTCCTCTTAGCCTATTTAAATGTGGGTCTTATGGGATGGTTTGTGGGTTGATAAGGATCAAGTTGAGATGCCAAAATCAGAGGAAGATTTGCATGAAAAATTCCAAGGGAGAAGGGCACGGTGAATTACTCTATGGCGTGAGGTAAGGTTGCACTTATCTCTTCTTTATTACAAACAACCAAAGGTTGGTTGTTAGGATACCTTCTCTCCCATCTTTTGTCTATGTTTGGATATGGATTTCTCCTCTTCTCTTTGTCCAAAAGTTGGACAAAATTCTTACATCTCTAGTGTATAGATTTGGTGCATGGTTATAAGAAGAAAAGAGAAGAAAGAGTTCTTCTCATGATCTCTAGCGTAGAGATCATCACCCTCCTCCTCTTCTTCTTCTCTAAGAGTGTCTTGAGAAAAAGAAGATTTTCAATCATCAAGATATTCTCTGTAAGGTAGCTAGCATTCCGGTGAGATCAATAAGCTTCTGATCAGATCGAAGTCTCATGTGGATACTCATAGAGGTCGAATGCTTATGCGGCTATAAAGACCTTCGAAAGACATCCATGATCATCAGTTCGCAGTGAAGATCGACTCATGTCAAGGTATGTTCTTTATTTATTTTTTTTATTTGATTTCTGTATCTAAATCTATCTCACATATGTCAATCTTGTTTATAATTTTAATATTTGATCTTATGCATGCTTAGATTAGATTAGATTTAATCTGAAATTTTTAATTTTTGTTGCATACTCATTTTGAAAAATTTTTACATGCATAAAACCATAAAAATCTAACAGTGGTATCAGAGCCACGTCATATGTATGAATTAGATTTAGATTTAAAATTGTAGAGAAAAATTTCAGATCTAAAAGTTTTTGATGTCGTTCTGACATAAGGTTATTGACATAACTTGTTATGCTAAATGATTGTCCTAGAATGATATTAAAATTTTTAATTAAAATAAAATTTTAGATCTAATTTTTTAAGTATATATGTGATATATATTTTTTGTTTAAATCTAAAAAGAGTTTCGAGATCTATTTTGATTCGTATATATGATATATGAAAGCATGTTTAGGGCTGAAATTTGTTTCTATGATCTAAACTTATTATGTATATGATATATGTTTGTATGTATGATCTAAAAATTATTTCGAGTTCAAAATATACTTTTCATATAAAAATTTAGATCTAAAATTTTTGATTTAAGATCTGAAATTAGTGTTTATGCATGAGGGATTGTCATGGATAGATCAAATTAGGTCATTAATTGATTACATCTAGGATTTCAATTTGATCATATTGGGTCTAAATCAATTTAGCAGTTGATCAAACTGAGTTAAGTATTGATTAAAGTGAGATCAATAGAGCTTTAAGATTATATAATTATTGTTGATCGAATCAATTGACACCATATATAAAATGATTAATCTAAAGACCGAATTGACTCTATGGCTCGAATCTGATTCACCTAAGCTAACATATTCAGATCAATTAACCAATTGGTGTCTAAGATAAGTAATTGAAAGGTATTATTTAATTAATTTATTCACTACCTGATCAATTTATTGATGTCTAAGAAAGTAACGGGGGATCCCCACCAATCTCTTTACCTGACAATTTGAAAGATTGAGTCTCAAATATGGTTACTTTATATTTTGATTTAGCCTATGCTAATTAGATAGTCATGTGATGACTGATTAGATGAGATTTAAATTAAATCTCTCCATAAATATTAAGTCAATGATCTTCCATCATTGTAGAGGTGCATGACATCGGTGGAACCGTAGCACCCACTAGAAATTCAGTTATCGCGTTAGGATTTTCGTTTCTCCACTTAGAGAGTATGAAAGATCTGATAAAATAGTAAGAATCTTTTTATATCTAAAAGTCTCTAGAGTAAATTATAAAAAAAAATAAGTAAAAATATCTAACTAGAATCTTTGCTCTCTCTGTTTATTGTGTCAGCTTCTAACCCTCTAGCTTAAATCTTAGATATCAACGATTAACCAAACTAATTATATAGACTGCCATAAACCTAAGAATCATTTTAATTTTAAAAAATTAAATAATATTCTCTATCAGGTTATTCTAATATTAACAGCCTGTCCAGCCCAAAGTCAACGAGCTATACTTGATGAGTGGATGAATAATGAAATAAAGATAGGTGCTATATGTTGAAGTCCATATTAGATAAACTCCAATGTATGCATGAGCATATTTCACTGCCAACGATACATTGATTCATCTACAAGTATGTGAGGTAATCAGAGTCGCACAGCGCATGTGATGGTGATGGACAGTCAGTCTATAATCATTATTTGATATGATCAAGGATATAAGGAGCTTAAAAAGCTCGACATGATCATGCATAAGAAATTACTTATGGATTTGATCCTGCGATCCCTGATTAGTTTATATGGTTAGTTTATGGTAAACTACCATATGAATGACCATCTTGGAATCTTATCTGAATTGGTCAAAATGTTGCTAATAAAGAAATCTTGAAAAAGTTCAGAGGTAAATATCTGGAGAGTCTAAAGAAATAAAGACACGCCTAGAGTAGGCATATCAAAATTGCTCAATCTATCTTTACGATTTTTCTTCTCCAGTTGAGTTATAGACTCTAGTATTTTTATATAGAGTCTATGGAAGGTAGAGGGCTGAGAAAGTAATCCTTAAATTGGAATAGGGCAAAGTTGCTGCTGTAGCTAAGGGTATCTATCCTTTGTGATTATTGTTTGGATTTAGTTCTTAGAGATAGTCTCTATATTTGCATGGTGATGCATCTATAAACTTAATTGAGCAAGCAGTGAATGTCATTGGATTTGAAAGATCCAGAGTTGAGACAAACTTAAAGTATATGTGGACCTTAGGCTAGGTCGTATAGGAGAAAAATGATTAACAAACTAGAGAAATATGACTTTTGGCTCAATGACTGTTGAGTCATATCTAGTTTGTGCATCATCTTTTTGAGAAAATATGATCAAACTACTCTTATGAAAAGAAAAAGGACTACTGAGATACTTATCCTTGTACACATTTGATGTGTGTAGCTCATGTGATGCCTACTAAAAAAATTATCTCTACTTTGTTACCTTTACGATGATTAGTCATGGTATGGGTAAGTATATGAGATACAAATCTGAGATTTTTGAAAAGTTAAAAATTCAATGTAAAGTAGAGAAGTAAATTGAAAATTTCTATAGGTACTTCGATCAGATTGAGGATGCAATACCAAAAAAGAAAATTTTTAGATTATCTCATAAAAAGGCATAGTTTCATATTGACCCCTCTTATACATTTCAGCTCAACGAGATAAGAAGAGTCATAAATTATATGAGATATGGTCGTCCATAATAAAATTTACTGATTTATTTTATTTCTTTAGGGACATACTTTATTTTTATGAAATTGGTTTCTCTAAATTTTTCTACCACACCGTATGAGATATGAATGGTGAGAACTGAATCTTGATTATTTTGAGATCCAAGGATGTCCAGCCTGTGTAAAGACAGCAGGTGGATATGTTAGAGGATAATCTATAAAGTCATCCTAAAAAATTGGGATACTACTTTCTGATAGGATCACAAAGTGATTGTGACCCGATATACTACCTTTTTAAAAATTATTTAACCAAGATGAAGCAGTGGGAGGAAAGTTAAACTCAAAGAGAGTGTCTGAAAAGCAACGAGCCATAGGACCTAAAGAACCTATTCATGATGAGCCATAGAGTATATTCCTCCTCTACCTATACACATAGTAGGATCTCCTATCCTCTCAAAAGGTATTGGGTATGCTTAACAAAGGATGTAGAAAAAATTATTTCTCATGGGAGATAGAGAATATAGAGATGATTCCAAAACCTACTATAAGGCGATGTTAGATATCGACTCAAGAAGGGATGTGAAATAGCTTTTCTGACTAGATATCTTTTGAAATTTCTATATGGAATAGCTTATAGATTTTACTTCTTGTGATAGAGATCACAAAGTCCGTGATAATCTTGGAGTTAGAACATTGATATGATCAAATTGTTTGATAAAAAATGAAGAATTATGTATTTTCAAAAGGATCAGTGTGAGTGTCCAATACTGACATCGGTTAAAATATGGTTGTATATAGAATTCTCCATGAAAGACATAAAGCAAGCATCTTATATTCTGAGAATATAAAGATCTATAGAGATAGATGTAATTGGATACTTGTGTTTCACAGATAAATATAGAGACTAGATGCTGAAAGGATTCAGCATAAAATCTCAGAGAGGGATCTGCTCCTCTTCGGCATAGATGTGTATCATGTAATATACTTGAACTGATATATTAATACTGTGAATGTCACGAGTAGATATCAGTTGTATCTAGGCTGAGAGCGCTGGGTTGCTGTAAAAAATCCTTAAGTACTTAAGAAGAACTGAGATTTGTTCTTAATTTGGAGAATGATCAAAGCTAGGAGTGGGAGGATACACTAATTAAAATTTATGTCTGTCATTATTGTAGAATATCTACATCATGGGGTGTGTTCTATGTCGATATCTTGAAAGAGTTTCAAATAATCGATCGATAGAAGCTGAGTACACTGTAGATGTGTAGGATGCATTCTGTTCTAATGTTAGTTGCAGAACTAGTTGTCATGCTATCAGATGCTATGACAGAATACTGCAAAGATAATGGCACCATAGCCCTTGCTAAGAAGTCTAAGTCTCACTATATTTTCAAGCACATAGAGTAGCAGAACACGTGACTACCTCAAGTAGAAATACATAGAGGTGCAAAGAGCAAACTCTACATGAGATGTGGATGATCCACTGGTAATTACTTAGCTAGCCTAAGACTAAAGCCTGTCTTTGTAGATGGGGCTTGGTACATGGCAGATTGACTTTAGTGCAAGTGGAAGATTGTTTGATGTATGTCCTAGAAGTCAATCTTGATGACGCATATTATATTTCTAGGATATATTTTTATATTTATGGTATTTATATTATCATTCATATTTTATGTGTCATAAATCATCCAAGGATTAACAAGATGATGACATATATTCTCAAAGAGTTAAAATTTGAGACATATATCATTGATGGTTAATTACTAAATTCTCTGGTCATAGGATCATCATGAGGATGGTGATTGATCCAGATAGATCAGTATATGGATCGCTTTCTTCGAACAGATGAGTCTCGAGTATGTAGTGTAGGACACTGGAGTGAGAGTGCAGGTGGTTGTTAGAGAACAACTAGCATGAGCGTGACCAACACAAAAGTCACATAGATGTCTGCTCATCATTTATATTTTTCGATGCTGCAGTTGTATGACTGATCCTTTGACCTACGGTGCTACAGCTGCTCGCAGTGAAGCTACTGAAGTTTGACTACATATAAAATGGATTCAATGAGCCCTTGTAGTGAATGTTGGTGATAGTTGTCCACTGTAGGAGTAGGATGTACACCTAATGGATCTATTGACCCTAGCAGAAGAAGTAGTCCTATAAAATTTAAGAAGCTGATCTTTAAGTCTATGGCCATAGCAGTATGATTAATGAAAAGAGTTTCATGTGAATCATATATGGACTCGAGCTGATTGAATCTATCATATGATGATGATGAGATTTGATGATTCATCATGACCTGCATCTGGTCGAACTCACGATAGAGGGACTGTATCATACGTTAATTGTACTTAAGATTCATCATCTTTTATTTGCTGGATTGTCACTACATACTGCTAGATGTTACTGATGGATTGTGAGACCACGAGCATCATCTTGATGATTGATGATCCTTGGTGGGCAGAGTTGGAATGGTTCCAACCTATTGAAAAGAGTTTCAATGATATTTTATAGGATCACAATATATCTCACTACCAGACAGAATAGAACCTATGGGGTCACACACAAAGAGCTTTCGACTATCGATGGTTGAATTATGATTATGAATCATGATAGAATTTGATTATCAATTTGATTGATGATTGATCCAATGTAAAAGTTACATTAAGTAACTCGCTAAAGAGTTGTGAGTTATAGGAGAATTAATTGACAATTGGATTACTAATTGCTCAATTGATTGAGCTATGGGCTTGCATCAAGTCTAATTAAATTAGATTTAATTTGACTTGACATAGATTTGATTTGATCAAGCCTAATTGGTTATGAGATAACCAAATAGTATGAAGATTCATTCCTAATTGAATTAAGATTTGGGTTTGACTCAATTTCTAATTAGACTAGGATCTAAACAAGAATATTTGAATTTTTATTTGGACTAAAAATTTTATTTTCATGGGTGCACCAAATCTAATTGGATTAGGATTAAATTGAGTTTGACTTAAGCACCAAGAGAGAGTCCAAAAGGACTAGGACTCCTTCTCTAATTAGGTGATATCTAATCTAAATAGTTTAGCTTCAAATCAGATTTAGATTTTCATCTATTTGGATCTAATCAATTTTTAATATAATTAAAATTGATTAAATTTTAATTAATTTAATTCAGTCACCTAAAGAAGAGTCCTAAGATCATTAAACTCTCCCTCCATGCGCCATAAGACAAGCTCCATGCCCAAACCAGATTTGGATGTCAAATAACCCACGCCCTCTCCTTTCTTTTGCGTGTAATAAGCTCTCTTAATGCTCTTATTCCCATGTGAAACCTGGGTGCAAAATTAGAGTATTGGGTGGCATAAAAATTCTAGAGTCCTAAGTGGTTTGGACTCTTATCTCCTAACCAAAACCTATCTCCTTTAGCCTATTTAAACATGGGCCTTATGGGATGGTTTGTGGGCTGATAAGATCAGGTTGAGATGCCAAAATTAGGGGAAGATTGCATGGAAAATTTCAAGGGAGAAGAGCATGGTGAATTGCTCTATGGCATGAGGTAAGGTTGCACTTATCTCTTCTTTATTACAAACAACCAAAGGTTGATTGTTAGGACACCTTCTCTCCCATCTTTTGTCTATGTTTGGACATGAATTTCTCCTCTTCTCTTTGTCCAAAAGTTGGACAAAATTCTTACATCTCTAGTATAAAGATTTGGTGTATGGGTTATAGGAAGAAAAGAAAGAAATGATTCTTCTCATGATCTCTAGCGTAGAGATCATCATCCTCCTACTTTTCTTCTTCTTCTCTAAGAGTGTCTTGAGAGAAAAAAATATTTTCAATCATCAAGATACGATCTCTGCAAGGGAGCTAGCACTCCGGTGAGATCAATAAGCTTCTGATCAGATAAAGTCTTGTTAGATATCTGTAGAGATCGGATACTTGTGTGGCTCAAGGGACCTTCGAAAGAATCCATAATCATCAGTTCATAGTGAAGATTGACGCATGCTAAGGTATGTTCTTCATTTATTTTTTTTCTATTTGATTTTTATATCTGAATCCTATCTCACATATGTCAGTCCTATTTATGGTTTTAAGATTTGATCTTATGCATGCTTAGATTAAATTAGATTTAATTTAAATTTTTAATTTTCACTGCATACTCATTTTGAAATTTTTTTACAGGCATAAATTGTAAAAATTTAATATTTTAAATTTAAGACATATTTTATTTAAATAATAGATTTTTCAAATCATCTGATACATTATATTTCATATTTTGATCAAATTAAAATATCGATTTATAACTTATGACATCTAATAAGAAATTTATAACATGTTGTTTTTGTCTATGGCCCTCTCCTCTTCCGTTCTTCCTATGCTTCTCTTGTTGCTATAAATCATTTCTTCTATAAGCTAGGAATAAGTTTCTTTGGTCCGTCGATGGTGGCCCTATATGGTAACAAAGAGTGACATCCCGACTCTCCTTCCTCTTGCAATCCATCAACTCATTATATGCATGCAGTGCACAAGATGAAGGTGGATTCTCAAGACAATCATCACATGAACCTTATCCAATTGATCATTGCAGGAATCTCTGTAGGTGTATAGAAGATTTTTGAAGTAAAAAAATATACATACAAAACATAAATACAGATTCTTTAAACATATACTACAATATATCATAATTTTAATCTAAAATATCATAATTATTAATCTAAAATATCATAATATTGTCATAATATCAACCTAGAATACCAAAATTTTCACCTAAGATGACATAATATTGTCAAAACTTTTTTCAAAGGTATTTTATCTATAAGATGTTATAATTTTAATATAGAATACTATAATTTTGATCTAAAATACATAAAATTATCAAAAAATATTAATTTAAAATATTTTACCTATAAATATCATAATATTAACTACGATGTCATAATTTTGATCTAAAATATCATAATATTGTCAAAACTATCTTTGAAAATATTTTACCTATAAAATATCATAATTTTAACATAAATTCATAATTTTAATCTAAATATCATAAAATTATCAAAAATATCAATTTTGAGGTGTTTACCTGTTGAATGTCATAATAGCAATCTAAAATATCAAAATTTTGATCTAAGATATTATAATATTTCAAAACTATCTTCAAGAGATATTTATTTATATCTAATATAGATATCATAATTTTGATCTAAAATATATAAAATTATCAAAAAATATTAATTTTGAATATTTTATCTATAAATATTATAATATTAATCTAAAATATCGTAATTTTAATTGAAAATATTATAATATTATCAAAACTATTTTTAAAGAATTTTATCCAAAAGATATCATAATTTTAACATAAAATATCATAATTTTGATCTAAAATATCATAAAATTATTAAAAAAATATTAATTTTAAGATATTTTATCTTCTACATATCGTAATATTAATTTAAAATATTATAATCATTATAAAAAAATTGATTATTAGTGATGGTCAGACATCATCGCTAATAATAGATATGCCGTCGTAATGATACTAGCAACATAAACAGTCGTTAAAAAACTATCAAAAAAAAGCTCGACATTGAAGGTGTGTATTAGTGATGGTAAAAATATCATCGCTAATAATAAGTATTAGTAATAATAATTAACGATAATTTTCTATCGCTCATAATATTTTTTAAATTTAAATTAAAAAATTAAAAAAATATTAGCGATGATTTTTTCAGTCTCTAATAAGCCATTGCTAATAGTCCTTTAGCGATGGCTTTATCATTGCAATAGCCGTCACTAATAATAATTTTTTTAAAAATAATTTTTAGTAATTATATTTATTAAGATCTATTATAATTTAATTAACAAGTAATTATATTTACTAAAATATGTTATAATTAAATTAATAAGTAACATATATTTATAGATATTATAATAACTAATAATTAACTATCACCATCATAAATAAAAAATTAATATTATATATTACATCAAAATTAAATTGTACAAATAATACTGCTCAAATATCAAATATATTACATCAAAACTAAAAAAAAATCAACGGAGATCCTCCTCCTTCTCCTCTTCCTACTCTTGTACGTCCTCTACAGTAGTAGGTGGATGAGAGTCAGATATTCCAACATTCTGTAATGAAAAAAATAAAATAATATTAATAATTTTAGAACTAAATTAATTAAAACTGTAAAATTAAAATAATTGATGCTCCTCAAGCTTAAACCTTTACAGAGGAATATATTTTGATATACTATTCTGATTCTTGAATGAATTATTTTTATATATTCATTCGATGATACGAAGCTATAGACACCCCCAGTCAGTATTCTATCAGATGGTTAAGTTGAATCTTGATCCTCTGGATACTCTTTCCTCCTACTTGAAGTCTAAATCGATATGGAGGGATGTATTTCGATATATTCTTTTAATTCTTGAATAAATTATTTTTATATATTTTATTCGATGATATGAAGCTATAGTCACTTCCGATCCGTCCATCGGATGGTTAGATTGAATTTTGACCCTCTAGATACCCCTCCCTTCCACCTCAAGCCTAAATCGATACGGAGGGATATATTTCGATATACTTCTTTGATTCTCGAATAGATTATTCTTATACGTCTTATTCGATGATACGGATGTATCTACACCTCCATTCTATCCATCAAATGGGTAGATTGACTTTTGACTCTTAGATCTCCTTCCTCTGACCAAGCCTAATTATATGAAGCTTCTAAATACAAAAATTTAAAATAAATAAAAAATTTATTAATACTGTTGACTTACCTGCTATGATGGCCGTAATAATGAGCTCAGCTGATCACGTAGATGTGGATCCCGAAGAATCTCAATAATTATATTGCGGACGGCATCCCAAAAGCTCTAAGATCGTTGGTAAAAAAGCTTCTATACAACCTCTTCACATGTGCATCACCCTACGTCTGGATCATTGAGGCCTAAGAGGAGGACATTGAAGACCAGCGAGATGTTGGAGGCTCGAAGCTATGCCCAAACTCTATGACTTGGCTCCTACTCACTCCTTGGTGACCCTGAGCCATCTTTCGAGGTCAAAAAGGGGCTAAAAAGATAGATCCTCGCCATGCCATGCTACAATGTACTCCATGTAATCTGTCTATACAGTTTAAAAATTTATTAGTGCTATTATATATATCAGTATATATAAAAATATAATAAATAATTTTTTAAGTTATCGCGATCCATCTAAATCTTGAATCTAAGTAATCATCGATCCTTCTAGACTGATGTGTAGCCTCCCATAACTACAACTACCGTGGTACATGATCCAGCTACTGTGTCTATAATAAATAATAAAATTAATTAATAAAATAAATATATGATCAACTAAATATGAGATTAATATAAATTTAAAATTTTTATCAATCTATCTATTATAACATGTATGCCAACGGAGCCGTCGGTATGCTTGATCAGATCCCACCATCGTCGGAGTAGGTGAGCAGGCTAGAGCTGGTTCAATAGTGGTCAACCTCGAACCCCTACCGTCAAAGGCAGTGGGGCTACTCTTGTCAGAGAGCTCCCTGGAGTGGTTCCATCTCCCAAGAGCACCATCGAATGCAAGGTTTCATACAACAGCAGTACTTGTTCGGAACTTATCGATGACGAGAATGCATTTTTCGTGCACAAATTAAATTCAAATACTATAAATTTAAATAAATTGATAAATCTAAATTTAAATATTAAAAATTAAAAGAGGAGGGATGGATGTGGCGATGGCTCCATCGCCGTCGCTAATACTCACCAGATGGTGTAGGAAAGAAAAAAGGCAGTGCAGGAACTGGGGTGTGGGTCCGGTGGTGCGGGTCCGATGGTGCGGCATTTCGACGATGCGATGGGGGAAGAAGGGGGAGGTGGGGATGGCGGATCCAACGAGGGGTAGGTTGATTTGATGTGAGGACGATCGATCTGCACGGGGAGCAGTGGGGGAAGAAGGGGGGAGGTTGGGGCATCGAGACAGGGGCTCCGATAAGTTTTCGACAATATCGAAGGAAGAACGGGGAGGCGGGAAGAAGGGAGAGGGCGCAGGCTCGAGGATGGCCAATCCGGCATAGGGAATTGGATCTGAGCAGGAGACGGTGGTGCAGGGGTTGGGGTGTGGGAATGGGGGCTCCGACGATGCAGCAGGGGAAGAAGGGGACCGGGAGGTAGGAGAAGAAAGGGGAGGCGGCAGAGAATGAAACCAAGGGTCAAAGAGGGGTGATTTTTAGGACAAAATATTAGTGACAGCTAATTTACATCACTAAAGCCATCGCTAATACTAATTATTTAAAATTAAATTTATAACGATGGCAAAAAAAAAAATCATCACTAATAAGTCTTCACTCTTTTAACGATGGGGTTAATTTCTATCATAATAAGTAGTCAGTAAATATTACTATTAGCGATGGCTTGTTTGCCGTCGCTAATAGTGTCACTATTACACTATTTTTTTATAGTAAATTTTGATTTAGGATATCATAATATTATCATAAAATTATCAAAAAATATTAATTTTGAGATGTTTTACCTTCTAGATATCATAATTTAATGTAGAATATCATAATTTTGATTTAAAATATATAATATTGTTATAACTACCTTTGTGAGATATTTTACTTATAGAATATCGTAAGCTTAACATACAATATCATAATTTGGATCTAAAATATCATAAAATTATCAAAAAATATAATTTTGAGTATTTTATTTTTTGATATCATAATATTAATCTAAAATATCATAATTTTGATCTAGAATATCATAATATTATCAAAATTATCTTTGAAATATCTTACCTATAGGATGTTATAATTTTAAATACAATGTTATAATCTTGATTTAAAATATTATAAAATTATCAAAAAATATTAATTTTAGATATTTTATCTTCTATATATTATAATATTAATTTAGAATATTATAATTTTGATCTAAGATATCATAATATTATCATTAAATTATCAAAAAATATTAATTTTGAGATATTTTATCTTCTAAATTCATAATATTAATTAAAATATTATAATTTAATTTAAAATATTATAATATTATTAAAACTATTTTTAAAAATATTTTACCTATAAGATGTCATTATTTTAACATAAAGTATCATAATTTTAACATAAATATTATAATTTTGATCAAATATCATAAAATTGATAAAAAATATCAATTTTGAGATAGTTTATCTTCAATATTAATCTAGAATATCATAATTTTAATCTAAAATATCATATTATCAAAAATATTTTTGAAAGATATTTTATCTATAGGATATTATAATTTTAACATAGAGTATCATAATTTTGATCCAAAATATCATAAAATTATCAAAAATATTAATTTTGAGATATTTTATCTTTTAGATTTATAATATTAATCTAAAATATCATAATTTTAATTTAAATATCATAATATTATCAAAACTATTTTTAAATATATTTTACCTACAGGATATCATAATTTTAATATAGAATATCATAATTTTGATTTAAAATATTATAAAATTATCAAAAATATTAATTTTGAATATTTTATTTTTTAGATGTTATAATTTTAACATAAAATATCATAATCTAAATATTATAAAATTATTAAAAAATATTAATTTTAAATATTTTATCTTTGGATGTATAATATTAATTTAGAATATCATAATTTTGATCTAAGATTTATAATATTATTAAATTATCTTTGACAGATATTTTATCTATAGATATCATAATTTTAACATAAAATGATATAATTTTGATCTAAGATATTATAAAGTTGATAAAAAATATTAATTTTGAGATATTTTATCTATAAAATATCATAATATTAACTTAGAATATCATAATTTTGATATAGGATGTCATAATATTGTCAAAACTATTTTTAAAAAATATTTTACCTATAAGATGTTATAATTTTGATATAAAATATCAAATTTTGATATAAAATACATAAAATTATCAAAAAAATATTAATTTTGAAATATTTTATTTTTTAAATATTATAAAATTAATTTAAAATATCATAATTTTGATTTATAATATCATTATATTATCAAAACTATCTTTGAGAAGTATTTTATCTATAGAATATCATAATTTTAACATAAAATATTATAATTTTTATCTAAAATATTATAAAATTATCAAAAAATATCAATTTTGAGATATTTTATCTTTTTTATGTCATTTTTATTAATCTAGAATATTATAATTTTGATCTAGGATATCATAATATCATCATAAAATTATCAAAGAATGTCAATTTGAGATATTTTATTTTTTGACGTAATAAATAATATCATAATTTTGATCTAAAATATTATAATATTATCAAAACTATTTTTGAAAGATATTTTACTTAGAATATCATAATTTTAACATAAAATATCATAATTTTGATTCAAATATCATAAAATTGATAAAAAATATTAATTTGAAGATATTTTATCTACAAGATATCATAATATTAATCTAAAATATCTTACATTGAATTAGAATATGATAACATGATCAAAACTATCTTTGAGATATATTTTACCTACTGGATATCATAATTATAATTTTAACATAGAATATCATAATTTTGATGTAAATATTATAAAATTATCAAAAAATATAATTTAAAAATATTTTATCTTTTGGATATCATAATATTTATTTAGAATATCATAATTTTGATATAAGATATCATAATATTATCAAAACTATCTTTAAAAGATATTTTATCTACGAGATGTCATAATTTTAATATAGAATATCATAATTTTGATTCAAATGTCATAAAAATATCAAAAATATTAATTTTGAGATATTTTACTTTTTAGATGTCATAATTTTGATCTATGATGTTATGAAATTATTAAAAAATATCAATTTTGAGATATTTTATCTTTTGAAAATCATAATATTAATCTATAATGTTATAATTTTGATCTAAGATATTATGATATTATCAAAATTATTTTTAAAGATATTTTATCTATAGAACGTCATAATTTTAATGTAGAATATCATAATTTTGATCTAAAATATCATAAAATTGATAAAAAATATTAATTTTAAGATATTTTATCTACAAAATGTCATAATATTAACTTAGAATGTCATAATTTTGATTTAGAATATCATAATATTGTTAAAACTATCTTTGAGAGATATTTTATTTACCGGATCCATAATTATAACATAAAATATTATAATTTTGATGTAGAATATTATAAAATTATCAAATATATCAATTTTGAGGTATTTTATTTTTTATATATCATAATATTAACCTAAAATTATAATTTTGATATAAGATGTCATAATATTATCAAAACTATCTTTAGGAGATGTTTTATCTATAAATATCATAATTTTGATTCAGATATTATAAAAATATCAAAAAGTATATTTAAATATATTTTATCTACAAATATCATAATATTCATCTATAATATCATAATTTTGATCTAGATATCATAATATTGTCAAAACTATCTTCAAATTTACCTACAGGATGTCATAATATTCATCTATAATGTCATAATTTTGATCTAGGATATCATAATATTATCAAAACTATCTTCGAAAGATTTTTACCTATAGGATTCATAATTTTAGCCTACAATATCATTATATAATCTATAATGCCATAACTTTGACTTTGGATATCGTAATATGTCAAAAACCATCCTAGATGAAATCATGACATCCTGACTTATTATATAATTTTTCAAAAATTTATATGATATGCTGTATTTAGAACTAAAAAAGGAACTCCATTTAAGCCTACCAAAAGAGCTACGTACTGTAATGAAGGAACTACGAAAAAGTTGTAATAAAGGATCTACAGATGATATTTTACTTCTTAATAATTGGACATATTGTTGAGATGGATAATATTATCTAAATGCTAGCTAACAGCCTTGGATGCATAATTTTTATTACAGAATAAATCTTGGATATCCAGATGCGGAGGTAGAAGCTCAACAAAATAAAAAAGAAGAGAGAAGAAGAGCAGCATTCGTAATATTCAACCAACGTCAAAATGGTAAAAATACTTCATTTTGGAGAGAAAGGATATTTTGATCTTGTTTAATTTAAAAAGTGGATTATGACGTGCATTAAATATATTTAGCGATAAAATAATGCACTACTCTATTTTCTTTAAGCCTTCAGATGTCCGATGTGATGCAAAGCGACATCCATCATGTCATACCATGCGAGTGCTACGTGAACCAATCAGATAATACGGTGCACTCTACGTTAGATTTTCTACATCATAGGTGGTGTACAAAAATTTCGCTTGAAAAGGGATTTGTTGTTCTCCTGCGAAGTGTTACAACTTCAACCCTCTTTGACAAATCTTTGTATTGATCGAAGAAAATGAAATTTGTCCAATTATACTTATGATGTTTGTGGCACGTAGGTTTGTTGGATGGAAAGAAACATGAGGATTTTTCTTTCTTCTATTGCTTCAGCTGGCCTTCACTCCCAATGAATGGTCAATTCAATGTAATCATATGCCTTTGCTAGATTTGGGTACATCTGGAATCAACAATATTCTTAGTACCGTGCCAACTATTTGATTCTCATGCAGTGGAGATATTCTGTTTTTTTTTTTTTTTTTTTGAGGAAAACGGATCTTCTGAAAATTCTCATCAATTCTTTGCATAATGCTGAATGGCTGGGCATTTTTGTTGCTGAAAGGAGACCGGGAATAACGCTGAAATTTTTCTCTTGTATTGTCACTGTGGGGAGTTCTAAGATCTCCTTCCATTATTTTTTTTTTTTGGTATTTTCTTTGCTCCAGATTTTTTTTATATTCTTCACTTGTAAATATCTTTTATACTCCAAAATGTCCGGCTTCTCTCTTCCCCGATTCATCGGCAGTTCATGTGGGCCTTTTCTCTTCTCCAACGGATCTCTTCTTTTTTTGATGCCGGATGTTCGGCACCGCCTCTCCCCTTGTGGTGAGCCACTCTCCTTTCCTTGGTCACCAGACATCGGGAACCTGCCCCCTCCCCCTTTCTTCCTCTCTCTCTTTGATGTTGGCATCAGATTTTCTTTGACGGGCGATAGACGGCTAAGGAATAGGTGCCCTCTCTCTCCCCTCTCTTTTTTCGCCAGTCCTTTTGGCGATGAACCACCCGCCCTTGGTGTTGAGGCCCTCTCCCCTCTGACGATCGGTCCCTGCTCTCCCTCCCCTCCTCTGGTGTTTTGCAGGATCTTCCCCTCTGATGGTCAACCTCTTTTTTTCTTTTCTTCTATCGATTGGCGTCGGGCCTTTCTCCCTCCCTCTCTTTCTTTCTCTCACGGTCGGCATTGGGCCCACTTCCTCTGTGTCAGTCAGCCCCTTGCTCTCCTTCACCTCTTCCGACCGTCTACTGTCGGATTATTACTGTCAGAATGTCGCAGGGTCCCTCACGTTAAGCCCCTCTCCCTCTTCTTTCTCTGTTGATGCCAAGCTCTCGTGGTTGCGACTGTCGGTGGCTGATCGTGCCTCTCTCTCTCTCTATTTTCTCCCTCTCTCTCTCTGACAGACGATGGAGGGTGGATGACCAGGCTAGTTTCTTCTAGTGGCGGTCCAGTCCTCTCTCTCCCTCTTCATACAGCGACTGGACAAAGGCTGCACCCCTTCCCCTCTCGTTGCGCAGAACGGCCACGTCGGATGGAGGTGTCGAAAGATCGTCCATCCCCCTTCCTCTTCTGGGACATATGGATTCGCTCTTCTTGGCGGTCGGTACTGCTACTTTCTCGTCAATGGTAGGATGGACGAAATTTTTTTTTTTTTTGAAATTCAAAATTGAAGTTTGAATTTCGATTTGATGGAAGTTTTTTTTTTTCGCTCCACGTAAGGTTTCTTTTTTTTTTTTTTATCCTTTCTGTACTCTATTTTTTATAATAAAATATCTTTTAATTAATCAACAAAAGTCGGTTGGCTCTCAGCCTCTCTTTCGATCAGACAAAAAAAAGAAAAAAAATCACCTCAACTGAATCGCCACTTCTCGTATTGAAATCGAGCTTGTACTTGCCACTGCCATATCCACAACAAACTCAAATGGATGCTCAAGTCTTGAAATCATTCTAGAGTCTCAATAGTTGAACATCCGCTGTTCTTTCTTCTTGCGAAGCATACGGACATAGAAAGGATGGTCAGAGATGCTCTAGTGTCAAGAAATCATAAAGATGAAATTAGCTAAACATTAACCATTAGTATGGCCATGATCTTAAAGTGCTTGGTGACCTTACCTAAGAATAAGTACGAGTAGATATTACACATGTGATTGCTGCAAGAGGAAGATCATTTTCAAGTTTTATTACTGCTTGCTAAGCATTCCATTGAATTATTGAGTCAATTAGGTCCATGTGGATGATTGGGCTACAATTTTCAGGATTCGTGGATTGGGCTAGTATGGCCAACAAGATCACAAGGGTGGACCGGCTCGAATTCTATGGGGAGCGAAAAGACCTATATTCATAATTTTAAGGAATTCTCATCCAAGGGCACTTGTGCTACACTATATTAAACTTGCAACAAAATATAAGAGAGGTAGCTAGGGAACTTGAGCGGTGAATCCAGATGACCTCCCTCCTTTCTGATAGATGCTCTGCATGCCAATCCACCTACGCCATCAAACCATGATGGAGTAGTAATAATAAAACAAGATCATATGGATTTAATCTTTCAATAATTTATCAATCACTTGCAGATATGTTGCAAAAATAGGATGAAGTGGGATCATTTTGACCAATAAAATTGAATATCCTCCGTTACTTTTCTTGTTTTTCCAAAACAAGAAAAATATAATCATCCTGACCAATGCGGAACATACACAGTGCTTGAAGAGCAATTCCTGTTGCATCAAATGCTTTAAGACACATTCCTCCAAGATGAAATCCTTAAGATTTAATTGGTAGTTGGGATCTAGTAGGTCCTCCTTGGACTATTTGGGACTGGGATTTAAACTGCAAGAAATGTGTTCATCTACACATCTAAATGGAATGGATTATACAAACTTTTGAGCAAGAGTAATGTTCTATATAGTTGATAGTCCATCAAACCATAATTGGGGATGCCAAAATTGAAAACATGCCAAGGATGAGGAAAAATTATACCCGACACTATATGAGTCATATGGTGATGCATGCCATTAATCAAAGCCATTTGTTCTTGAAGTCACATTCATCAAGCATGCATCTTGATGCACTACTGGAGAAAGTCACGATGGCATGTACACTACATGTAGTGCAGGATATAATTTCTTTAAGGATGACATTAGCCCCAAAAGTATGTAAGCCAGCCATGCCTTCCATGAACCATTCATCAACCATTCCATCCTTATTATTTGGGCCAAAAAAAGAAAATAAACTCTCGACAGTTCCACGGATGTATTTATTTTAGATTGCTTTACTAAATCCAATGCACCAAAAAAAAAAAAAAATGAAGAAGAAGAAGAAGAAGAAAAAACTCCCGTTAATTTGGAGCCTCCATTTCCTCCTTGTCTCTTTAAACCCCAAAAGTTCTTCTTATTATGTCTGGTATTGGAAAAGGAGCTGAAATTTGTGCTGTTTATTTGATTTATGAATATAGCGATCTAATTTCCCCAGTAATCTTCTGTTCTCTATTTATTTATTAATGGCATTCTTTGTTGCATTATTAGTCCCACATCGTTTGCTTGCAAACAAGAGGGGTCTCCGTTCTATATAAAATTAGTTGATGGGCTGACGTGAAATATACTTACCTGGACGGGGTCGATGGGTGATCAAGAAGGCCCGCGGGCTAGGGTAGCGGCCCGCATCGCACTTGGCGGGAGCGCTGCTCTACCATCTCCCCAAGTGGGAGAGTGGACGTCATAATTTGTGGTAGCGGGGGTACGCGTCCGCGCGGCCCCTACCAAATTCTTTTCTTTAAATTTTTACTTCTTTTGCCTTTTTTTTGTTCAAATCTTTCGGACAACGGGATACTGCCTTAAGATGTAATTGCAATGGAACACCGAGATTTTTTAAATTCTTATATATCAAACTAATAATACCTGAAAATTGAAATAATATCAGTTCTGAAGAGCATGACTACATGACTGGATCTGGCCGCTGAGAGAAAACTAAATCGTTCTATATTCTATAAGCAATGTAAGAACAACAATTTGGCAAAAGTTACAGAAGCATTTTAATTAGCAACAGAAATCGAACTTAGGGAGGCATTCATGAGCCCACTTTAACAATGTATTGGCAAAACATGAAGAGAAGCCAAGCATTAGATGCTTCTACAGTATACCAGGACTCGGACTCATCCAGTTTTCTGTCATCTTACAATGGCCTCAAGCTAGGCCTGAAGAGGGCCAGGTCAGCCCAGACCACTCCCAAAAGCTTTGTATCCTCATCTCTAGCCTGGTCCAATGGCAACCCTGCCTGACAGGCCTCAAAGCCAGCCTATGTCCCCCTCAAGTCCTACAGACTACTGAGCATGTCTATTGGCAGCATTAGCATGATCCAAGGTTGTGCTGGTAGGTTAAAATCCTCATGAAATAAATCGCAAAGGAGAACCAGTAAAGAATGGTGAAGGATGGATTTTTTAAGTCATAGCTTGCTGTTGTGCATGTTCCTTTGTTCTCAGGCAAATATACCATTTCTTCGTACATGCTACATTCTGGCTACAAACAAGTTAAGGAAATTCTCTCCAGAGACTGATTTATTATTAGTAGTTGGCCCTTATGAGCAAGTGGCTCAGCTGCATCCATCTTATCTTCCCTTTGGAATTAGAAAATAAAACTTGAAGTGGGGTTATTCCTATTTACAATTGATATTTCCTTTTTTTTTTTCTTATGACGTTTGTGCTTAGCTCATCTCTGGCCAAAGATCCAATGTATCGGTCTCTCCAACCACAACTTTGTTTTTATTTTCAGCCAAAATTCTACTTACCCCAGAATAGTTTATGTTTGCATCCAAACATACTCTTATTATTTTTGCACCATAATAGCTAATATCCAATCAAAAGCTTTACCAGAAATATATCTCACCTCTGCCAAAGATCTAATTTGTCACTCTCTCCTACCACTACTTTTTTTCCTTCCTCATCTTTGACCAATAGTCTTATTATCTTTGTACCATACAAGCTAATATCCAACCAAAATATTTACCGGAACTATTTATGCAAACCTAACGAGGTTGAAGCTGCTAATATCATATGGTTGTCGTTACTCTGCTGACTTCAATATTGGCATGCTGCACTGAAGCTTCTTATAAGCAGACGGACTTTGGTGCCCATTAGGCTCTGCTTATATCTAAGCGTGCCATCTCGTAATCAAAAAGACGCCAAAATCACCTACCATTTGCTTCGAATAATCATGATGTTAATTAGATGATACATATGTTTTTCTTTGCGTTTTCTTAAAGTAGTTTTCAAGGCTGCAATCAAGTTGAGCTTGATCAAGCTTGGTTTGAAATTAATTTGGAGCTTGAATTTTGAGATAAAACTTGATTTATTTACCATTATTTCGAGCTTAATTTTGAACCTAGCTGAACATAAGCCTAATTAAGCAGCTCAATAAGTCTATAGTGAGCTAAATCAACTCAAGCTTGAACGAGGCTCTGTTCAAGCTGGAATAATAACTTGATTCAAGCTTGATGGTTCGAGCATATATTAATAGTTAGCTGATTGAAAAAATAAACAAAATACAGTAATTCAAGCTTTAATCCAATGGCTAATAATCTATATATAATATTAAATATATAAAATATAAATATCTGGAAGCCATATTGAGCCGAGCTTGATTGAGCTAGGTTAATTTTTGGTTTGGCTTGAAAGTAACTTTGGGCCTATTTTTATGGTTCAAGCTTTATTTCTTTAGCTTCAAATTGAGCTTGTTTCGAGCTTTTCTCGGCTGAGCTAGAGTTGCTCTATTTGTTTGATAGCCTAATAGTTTTTGTTCACAATGGGATTTTTATTCATTTTTCTACAAATAAATTCTAGAATTTGTGAAGATCAATCCAGTTAAATATGTTCCGGCTTTGGTGGATGGGGATACAGTGGTTTCTGACTCGTTTGCAATCATATTGGTGAGTAAATGATGGTCCTATGACTTATTGGCTTTTACCTGGTTGCCTTTTAAACACGATGGTGATGGTAACAGTTTGCCTTTGGCTTGGACAGTATTTGGAAGATAAGTATCCTCAATATCCACTGCTGCCACAAGATCTTAAAAAGAAGGCCCTCAATCTCCAGGTAAGGCTTCAATGGCCATGCTATTAGTGCTGCATGCTGCTAGTCTTATAGCATGAAGTAGCATACTAACCTAGTTTAGTTGATACTAAGTATTTGTGGAAAATTGAAGGTAAAACATAAATGATAGCAAGATCAAGATTTTGAAGGTTAAGCTGATACTATTAGGTGACACTTAGTTAAGTCAATGTAAGTATTTAGTTGATACTAAGTATTATGAGGAAGTTAGGTTGTAGGACTGATTATTGCAAAACACTTTGAATGCAGATAGAATGTTTGTATAGTCTTCATCTGCAAAGTCAAGCCATTCAGTTTCCATTATTGAGATTTATTTCAGAAGTGTATAGTCTTTTGTCTGCATAATCAAGCCATATACCTTTTGTTTGCAATTTTGACAAGCACAAATTTCTATAACATATTTTAGGTAGCAAGTATTGTGAGTTCCAGTATCCAGCCTCTTCAGAGTATTACTGTCCTGGTGAGTTAAAAAAAGCTTGATTGCTGCTTTTAAAACTCAGCATTTATTCCCACAATCACCATTATGCTCCTTCGATGCATTTGACCTGAAATTTGGTCTTTCTTTGTGTTGGTAATCACTTTTCAGAGTTGGATAGAGTCAAAGTTCAATACTGATGAGAGACTTAAATGGGCTCAGCACCATATCAATAAAGGCTTCATAGGTTAGTTTAGTTATCAGTAAACATTGTTGTTCCTCTATAACTGATATAGATGTGCTTACTTGTTGAGTGTAATCTGGAATGGACTTACATATGAAATTTGTATTGCTTTTGTCACCACTTTGAACATTGCAGGAAATATAAAGAGAATGGTAGGAATTATTAAAGATCAAAAGCTAAAGATGTCCCTGAACCATTCTTGCTGTTGTAGCAAGAACTACCATTTTTGACCGTCAAGATTTTGTCAAGAAATTACATTCTCTGTTAGGGCTACTAACAAGCACGACACTTCATGTTGTTTTCCCTCCTTGACTCATTAGATTCTATTATCTTTAGGAGACCCTTCTTTCTTACACTTTGCCTCACCTACGTATGTTTATCTGGGTTGGTATGGTGTGCTCTTGCAGCACCAACCTTGCTTTAATACAACTTACCCTGATATAGCTTTTACTATGCTCCTTGTGAGTCTAGTGCTTGCATTATGCTTGTTTGTGCATGAATCTCTGTAGCCAATGCCCTGTTACATTGTTGTTTTGTGCTAGACTAGACTCTAGGAGATCTTGTAGGACCGATGGAATTATCACATCCTTGACAGAGGGAAAATATTTTGAATGATTCCTTTTTTTTTGAAAAATAAAAATAGAAAATTTCAAGCTTAATCTCAAGCTTCTTAGCTTGCTTGTTACAAATAAGGTATGGTTAGAGGAATATATTATCCACTACAAAATCCTAAAACACCATGCTAGCCTTTCATTACATGTTAAGGAATTTTCTGATTCTAGATTTACCTTGATTTCAATGAATTCCTCAACTATTTTATGAAAATAGAGTACTCTGGAACCTTTGAATTTATTAATTAACAAAACTATCTTCTTGCTATCCTTCTTATTATACTTCTCTACTTTAAGATGAAATTCTTGCACCTTTTGTGTTCCTGGCATCAGGCAGAACTGTCATCAGGTGCTGTTGTTCTTACAGTAATCTTGTGAGTCATTGCAATGCGAAGTTTGCTTTTCATAATACTTTGTCTCAGAAAATGTTATGTTAACCTAATGATGTGTCCTTTGTTGTCATTGAATTATCTAGGTTGCCGTTTTAAATATTCGAAAAGAAATTCTTGCTCTATAAGGTCTAAGTGATGCTCATATTGGCTCATTATAACAACAAAGAATCTATGCATCATATAATTTTTGTATATATGTGTGACAATGTTTTTCTCTTGGATTTGGATACTATTGATCACTTTGATTTGAAATCCTATACAAGCAGAAGTGTTGAAATCTTCTTATACAAGCTTCATTGAGATATGGATTTTTGAGAAATGAATCATATCCTTCATTAGGTTTTCCTGGGAAATAGTAGAATTCAGCGAAGAACAATGTCATAGTTCAAGTCTTAATATCAAGAATAAATTATGCAGTTGATAGCACAAAAGTGACCACCTTAGTTCGCTTGGCATTCTTTTTATTCTTGTCGTATAATGTTCTTCTCGACTGCTCTATAGTTGTTTTCAGTGGTCAAATGAGCTTGATTTAGGTCGGACAATTGTGGCTTAGCTTTTATATGTCTGATTTTGTGCTTATTTGTTTGTGTTTCAGCCCTTGAGAAACTGTTAAAAGACCGTGCCGGAAATTATGCTACGGGAGATGAAGTCCAATTGGTATGTCTTCTAAAGATTTTGTTTGCTTTTGCAACATGTTTTAAGAATGAGGTTAACTAGAGGATGAATAAAATCTGTACAACTCGTGTGGAGATTGAAAATACATTCCTATGAACTATATTTTCAAACCTTCCTGTAATCATCCAAAAAATAATGCTCACTATGTTGTTATTTTTTCGAAGTGTCAATTCCCTTAGAATTGCATATGGATCTGAATCCTTCCAGAGACTTAACTGGTAAAATTTAATATTCCCTGGCAATCTCCTTGTAATCATTCCAAAGATAGTAATTGCTCAATATATTGTTGCTATTGTTCAGTCCCAATTCCTTTAGAAACACATTTTGATTTTAATCCTTCAACAGACTTCAATGTGTAACATTTTATGTTGCCTGGAAATTTTAATTTTGGTTTCCATAATCATCTAATTCAAGCCGTGGTGGTCTCCCTTTCTATACTCTTTTACTTTAAGCAGTTAATTGTAATTTTTATTATTTTATTTCTCACCGATGATATTTCATGATGCTAAAAAGATATTTTATTTACTTAATATCTGAAAAATCAAAGCTGTGTTTCTTTGATCGGGTAACCTGACGTCTGTTCCACAAGCGGTTTTTTTCTAAGTTCATGGTCAGCTGAGTTAATGCTTGAAGCCGTTCAACAAAAAACAGTTGACTGTTGTCTGGCTGCAATCGTCAAAACTCCTTCATTAGATGTTAATGATCTATCAAAAGTTGATGTTTCCTGGTGGTTCTATGTGCAGGCAGATGTCTTTTTGGAGCCTCAGATCTATGCAGGGGTAAAGAGACCCAAGAGCCTCAGATCTATCAGGCTGATCAAATGGACCAATGGGCTGGATCATCATAGGTTGTGGATCACTTGCTCTCGACATGGCCAATCTTCTTTACCATTTGGAAAGGGATTTGTTGTTCTCTTGGAGTGTTACATCTTCAACCCTCTTAGGCAAAGCTTTGTATTGATCGGAGGAAATGAAAAAAAATTTATCCAAACTTTTTCAGCCTATTATCCTAAGATATTTGTGGCCATTGCATGTGGGTTTGTTGGAAGGAAAGAAACATAGGCTTCGGCTGGCCTTCACTCACTCAATGAACGGTCAATTCAATGTAATCATAAGCCTTTGCTGGCATTTGGATAGATCCTGAAATCAAAAAGATTCTTAGTACACTGCTAAATATTTGATTCTCATGCAGTGGAGATATTCTGTTTTTTTTTTTTTTTTTTTGAGGGAAAAGAATCTTCTGAAAATTCTTATCAATTCTTTACATAACGCTGAAATGGTTGGGCATTTTTGTTGCTGAGAGGATACCCGGACGAGCGCCGAAATTTTTTCTCTCATATTGTCACTGTGGGGAGTTCTAAGATCTCCTTCCATTAACTTTTATTTTTTTTGGTATTTTCTTTGCTCTATGTTTTTTTTTTCCCCTACTTTTCTTCACTCGTAAACAGCTTTTAATCAATCAACAAAAGCCGGCCGGTTGGCTCTCACTTGCCTCCCTTTCGATTGGACAAAAAAGGCAAAAAAATCACCTTAACTGAATCGCCACATCTCGTATTGAAACCAAGCTTGTACTCGTCACTGCCGTATCCACGACAAACTCAAGTGGATGCTCAAATCTTGAAATCATTCTAGAGTCTCAGTAGTTGAACATCCACTGTTCTTTCTTCTTGCGAAGCATACGGACATAGCAAGAATGGTCGGAGATGCTCTAGTGTCAAAAAATCATAAAGATGAAATTAGCTAAACATTAGCCATTAGTATGGCCATTGTTGAAAGGTGCTAAGGGTCTTAAATCCCAAAAGTTCTTCTTATTACGTCTGGTATTGGAAAAGGAGCTGAAATTTGTGCTGTTTATTTGATTTATGAATATAGCGATCTAATTTCCCCAGTAATCTTCTGTTCTCTATTTATTTATTAATGGCATTCTTTGTTGCATTATTAGTCCCACATCGTTTGCTTGCGAAACAAGAGGGGTCTCCGTTCTATATAAAATTAGTTGATGGGCTGATGTGAAATATACTTACCTGGACGGGGTGATGGGTGATCAAGAAGGCCCGCGGCCTAGGGTAGCGGCCCGCATTGCACTTGGCGGGAGCGCTGCTCTACCATCTCCCCAAGTGGGAGAGTGGACGTCATAATTTGTGGTAGCGGGGGTACGCGTCCGCGCGGCCCCTACCAAATTCTTTTCTTTAAATTTTTTTGTCAAATCTTTCAAGGTTTCTATTTTTCTCTTTGAAAAAAAATAAAACTTTGTCTAAATATGAGAATGATACTGCAATCAGAAGTCAGAACATCAAGGTTATATTCCATGTAATTGCAATGGGGCGCCAAGACTTTTGAAATTCTTTTGCATCAAACTAATTTTTTATGCCTGAAAATTGAAATAATATCAGCTCTTAAGAATATGCTGCTGAGAGAAAACTAAATCTTTCTATAAGCAACGTAAAATATGCTGCTGAGAGAAAACTAAATCATTCTATAAGCAACTTAAGAACAACAATTTGGCAAAATATGCAGAAGCATTTTAATTAGCAACAGTAGCCAACTTCAACAATGTATTGGCAAAACATGAAGAGCATTGGATGCCTATACCCGGAGTCATCCAGTCTTCCGTCCTCTTACGATGGCCTCAACCACACCATTGCCAAATTTAATTGTAGGCTTCAATTTAGGGCCGAAGTTAACCCAAAAGCTTGTAATCCCCATCTCCGGCCTGGCCCAGCGGCAACCCTGTCTGGAGGCTCAAAGCCAGCTCATGTCCATCTCAAGTCCTACCAACTACTTTGCATTTTTATTGGTTTCATTAACATGATCCAAGGTTGTGTTGGTAGCTTATGATCCTCATGAAATAAATCCCAACGGAGAACCAATAATGAATGGTGAAGGCTGGAATTTCTAAGTCATATATTTCTGTTGTGTGTGTTGTGCATCTTCTGGCATAAAACAAGTTAGGGAAATTCTCTCGAGTCTGAGTAATTATCAGTGGTTGGCCTTGTAAAGCAAGTGGCTCAGCCATATCCATCTAATCTAATCTTCTCCTTGGAATTAAAAAATAAAAACTACAATCATTTGACTTGTATGGCCTGTGAGGTGGGGTTACTCCTACTTTCAATTGATATATATATATATATATATATTTTTTTTTTTTTTATATATATATATATATTCGTTTATGACGATAGTGCTTAGCTCATCTCTGGCCAAAGATCCAATGTATCGGTTCTCCGACCACTATTTTTTCCGTCTTCGGCCAAAGCTCTACTTTACCCAGAATAGTTTATGTTTGCAACCAAACATACTCTTATTATTTTTGCACCATAAAGCCTAGTATCCAATCAAAAGCTTTACCAGAAATATAGCTCACATCTGATCAACGATCTAATTTGTCATTCTCTCCTACGGCTAACATTTTCCCTCATCTTTGACCATGAGTCTAATCAGCTTTGCTCTGTAAAAGCTAATATCCAATCAAAGTATTTACCAGAAATAATTCTATATATGTATACCTAACAAGGTTGAAGCTACTAATAAAATATGGCTGTCATTAAAATTTTCCGCTGATGACCACAATGTTGGCACGTTGCACTCTGGCCCCTTTGGCCTCTTAGGTGCCCTAGGCTCCATTTATATAAGCCGGCCCTTTTAGCATCGAAATGGACCCCTTTTTTTACGCCTACCATTTGCTTCGAGTAAAACTCATCCAAAGACATCCCGGCGTCAATGGCGAAGGCAACCGTCCCCTATTTCCCCCCATTACTTCTTCACTCGATCCATGGATTAGATTCCTAGATTTTTTTGGATCTCCTGAGCTCAATTCTCTTCTAATTTTTTCGATTTTCTTTTTTTTTTTTTCCAGGAGATCGCGACGCCGGCAAACCTGACGCTTTACTCATACTGGCGGAGCTCGTGCTCGCAGCGAGTCCGGATCGCTCTCAATCTCAAAGGTTGGATTTTTATATTTTGCGTTCTGATGAAAGCCTAGGCTTTTATGAATTCACCGAGTTTTCTTGATTCGGTATCGGATGATTCCTTTGATTCTGTTTGTAATTAATTATCCTCACCTTTATAGCTCTTCCTCTTTTTCATTCTTTGTGGAGTTGACTTAAATTATAAAATGTTTCTATTTCTGGAAGGATTGGATTATGAGTACAAGGCTGTGAACCTTCTAAAAGACGAGCAATCGAATCCAGGTAAACAATTCTATATGGGCTTGTGTTGATGGATATAATTTACCATAGGACTTGCTATTTTGGGGTTAATTTTGTGGATTTAGTTGTTGCCATTATTTTTGGATCTTATGATGGTAACTAGATGATACATATGTTTTTCTTTGCGTTTGTTAAAGTAGTTTTCAGGGCTGCAATCTAGTTGAGCTTGATCAAGCTTGGTTTGAACTTAATTTGGAGCTTGAATTTTGAGATAAAGCTCGATTTATTTTCCATTATTGGGAGCTTAATTTTGAACCCAGCTGAACACAAGCCTAATTAAGCAGCTCAAGTATTCTAGAGTGAGCTAAAATCAACTCAAGCTTGAACCAAGCTCTGTTCAAGCTGGAATAATAATTTGATTCAAGCTTGATGGTTCGAGCATGTATTAATAGTTGGTTGATTCAAAAAATGAACAAAATACATTAATTCAAGCTTTACTCCAACGGCTAATCATCTATATAATATATATATATATAATATATATATATATATGGAAGCCATATTGAGCTGAGCCTGATTGAGCTAGGTTAATTTTTGGTTTGCCTTGAAATTAACTTTGAGCCTATTTTTATGGTTCAAGTTTGATTTCTTTAGCTTCAGTTCGAGCTTGTTTCGAGCTTTTCTCGGCTGAGATAGAGTTGCTCTATTTGTTTGATAGCCTAATAATTTTATGTTCACAATGGGATTTTTATTCATCTTTCTACATGTAAATTCTAGAATTTGAGAAGATCAATCCAGTTAAATATGTTCCGGCTTTGGTGGATGGGGATACAGTGGTTTCTGACTCGTTTGCAATCGTACTGGTGAGTACATGATAGTCCCATGACTTATTGGCTTTTACCTGCTTGCCTCTTAAACATGGTAGTAATGGTAATGATTTGCCTTTGGCTTGGACAGTATTTGGAAGACAAGTATCCTCAATATCCACTTTTGCCACAAGATCTTAAAAAGAAGGCCCTCAATCTCCAGGTAAGGCTTCAGTGGACATGCTATTAGTGTTGTATGCTGCTAATAGTCTGATAGCATGAAGTAGCATGCTGACCTAGTTTAGTTGATACTAAGTATTTGTGGAAAATTGAAGGTAAACCATAAATGATAGCAAGATCAAGATTATTGAAGGTTAGGCTGATACTATTAGTTGACACTTAGTTTAGTTGATATAAGTATTTAGTTGATACTAAGTATTATTGTGAAGTTAGGTTGTTGGACTGATTATATAAAAACTCTTTGGATGCAGATAGAATGTTCATTGTCTTTTATCTGCAAAATCAAGCCATTTAGTTTCCTTTCTTGAGATTTATTTGTATAGTCTTTTGTCTGCATTATCAAGCTGTATACCTTTTGTTTGCGATTTTGACAAGCACAAATTTCTATAACTTATTTTAGGTAGCAAGTATTGTGAGTTCAAGTATCCAGCCTCTTCAGAATCTTCCTGTCCTGGTGAGTTAAAAGAAGGTTGATTGCTGCTTTCAAAACTCGGTATTTATTCCCACAATCACCATTATGCTCCTTTGATACATTTGACATGAAATTTGGTCTTTCTCTGTGTTGGTAATCACATTGCAGAGTTGGATAAAGTCAAAGTTCAATGCTGATGAGAGACTTAAATGGGCTCAGAACCATATCAATAAAGGCTTCATAGGTTAGTTTAATTATCAGTGAACATTATTGTTCCTCTATAACTGATATAGATGCAGTTACTTGTTGAATGTAATCAGGAATGGACGTACGTATGAAATTTGTATTGCTCTATTGCCACTTTGAACATTGCAGGAAAAATAAAGAGAATGGGAGGAATAATTAAGGTTCAAAAGCTAAAAACATTCCTTATCCATTCTTGCTGTTGTAGCGAGAACTACCATTTTTGACCGTCAAGATTTTGTCAAGACATTGCATGCTCTATTAGGACTACTAACACCCACTTCGAACCTTTTTAAGTGCCAAGAATGACACTTCATGTTATTTTTCCCTCCTTGACCCATTAGATTTTATTCTCTTCATGAGAACCTTTTTTCTTATGGTTTGCACGTCACCTGCATATGTTTATTCTGGATTGGTATGTTGTACTCCTGCAGCACCAACCTTGCTTTAATACGACTTGCCTTCTTGATATAGCTTTTACTATGCTCGTTGTGAGTTTAGTGCTTGCATTCTGCTTTTTTGTGCATCAACCTCTCTAGCCAAATGCACTGTTACATTGTTATTTGTGCTAGAATAGACTCTAGGAGATCTTGTAGGACAGATGGAATTAGCACATCCTTGACAGAGGGAAAACATTTTGAATGATTCCTTTTTCTTTTTAATAAAAATAGAAAACTCACAAGCCTAATCTCAAGCTCCTTAGCTTTCTTGTTACAAATAAGGGATGGTTAGAGGAATTTATTTTTTACTACAAAATCCTACAACAACCATGCTAGCCTTTCACACATGTTAAGGAAATTCATGATTCTAGATCTACCTTGGTTTCAATGAATTCTTTAACTATTTTATTAAAATAGAGTACTCTGGACCCTTTTGGAATATATTAATTAACAAAACTATCTTCTTGTTATCCTTCTCTACTTTAAGATGAACTTCTTGCACCTTTTTGTGTTCCAGGCATCAGGCTGAACCATCATCAGGTGCTGTTGTTTTTACAATAATCTTGCAGGTCACTGTAATGCGAAGTTTGCTTTTCATAATACTTTGTCTCAGAAAAGTTATGTATACCTAGTGATGTGTCACTTTGTTGTAAGTGAATTATCTGGGATGTCGTTTTAAATATGGAAAAGAAATTCTTGCTCTATAAGGTCTGAGCGATGCTCATATTGGCTCTTGGATTTGTATACTATGGATCACTATGATTCGAAGTCCTATACAAGCAGATGTGTTGAAATCTTATACAAGCTTCATTGAGATATGAATTTTTGAGAAATGAATCATATGCTTCATTAGGGTTTTCCTGGGAAATACTAAAATTCAGAGTAGAACAAATGTCATAGTTCAAGTGTTAATATCAAGAATAAATTATGCAGCTGATAGCACAAAAGTGACCACTTTATTTTGCTTGGCGTTCTTTTTATTCTTGTTGCATAATGTTCTTCTCAACTGCTCTATAGTTGTTTTGAGTGGTCAAATGTGTTTGATTTGGGTCTGACAATTGTGGCTTTGCTTTTGTATGTCTGATTTTGTGCCTTTTTGTTTGTGTTTCAGCCCTTGAGAAACTGTTAAAAGACTGTGCTGGAAAATATGCTACAGGAGATGAAGTCCAACTGGTATGTCTTCTAAACATTTTGTTTGCTTTTGCAACATGTTTTAGGAATGAGGTTAACTAGAGGATGAATAAAATCTGTATAATTTGTGTGGAGATTGAAAATACATTCTTATGAACTACATTTGTAAACCTCTCTGTAATCATCCAAACAATAATGCTCACTATGTTGTTATTTTTTGAAGTGCAAATTCCCTTAGAATTGCATATGGATCTGAATCCTTCCAGAGACTTAATCAGTAAAATTTAATATTGCCTGGTAATCTCCTTATAATCATTCCAAAAATATTAATCGCTTACTATGCTGTTGCTATTTTTAAGACCCAATCCCTTTAGAAACACATTTATCTTAATGGTTATTGATCTTAATCCTTCAAGAGACTTCAACGTGTAACATTTTATGTTGCCTGGCAATTTTAATTTTGGTTGCTATAATCATCTAATTTAAGCTGTGGTTGTCTCCTGTTCTATTTACTTTGACTTTAAGCAATTAATTGTATTTTTTATTATTTTATTTCTCACCAATGATCTTTTAAGATACTAAAAAGATATTTTATTTAATTTTTGAAAAACCAAAGCTGCGTTTCTTTGACTGAGTAACCTAATATATGTTCCAAAAGCGGATTTTTCTAACTTCATTGTCAGCTGAGTTAAAGCTTGAAGCTGTTCAACAAAAAACAGTTGACTGTTGTCTGGCTGCAATTGTCAACATTCTCCTTCATTAGATGTTTGCAGTCCCTGCATGGTTGCTGGAAGTAGAAAGGAAGCATCTGTTACCTCTCCCTCCTCAACTTCTCGATCACTAGAGCCATCTTTCTGATGCATTAGTTTCTAATATTTTAATTGACAGACATCCATCTTTGCAATCATATATGGAGCTTGCTAGGCCTTAATTGATCTTTCGGCTTATACTGTGCGGCATTTGTTTACTAATTGTAATAATTCATAAAGGAGCAAAATTTTCCATCAGCATATTATAAAACAAGTTCTTCTGTGTTGAGTAAGCTGCTACACTCATCCATGACTCCTTGCACTGGCAGCGAAGTACAAATTTCAGTTGCCACATGCCTGATTGGTAAGCTCCCCTATACATTAATGATTTATCAAAAATTGATGTTTCTTGGTTGTTCTATGTGCAGGCAGATGTCTTTCTGGAGCCTCAGATCTATGCAGGGGTAAAGCGTTTTCAAATTGACATGGTATTTTTGCTTATACTCTGTATTACTTTGGTTTTACTGAAGAACCATTCGTTGTAAATATGCATTAAAATCTCAATAAATAGTATATATAGATATAGATATATATAGGATTCATCATATCATGATAGTCTTATTTTTTTTGGTGGGAGCAAATCAGGGCTTTTTCTAGGAACACCAAGTTATGCCAGTAGCATTACCTCAATCTGATTGTCTTGGCAATTTCTATTTAGGTGTATCTGCAACTGGTTCTCAGACAAACTCTGTGTTACAAAGAAAACACATGATTATGTTTTTTGATTGAATTTGTCTTAGAGCCTCTATCGTAACTTCGGTGCTTAAGTCAATGTTATGGTTATGTTCAACTTTATGTTTGATATGCATTTAATTGAGAACTCACAACAGCTTGGTGTTTTGCAGTCTCCTTACCCTACTCTTGCCAGACTTCATGAAGCATACTCTGAGCTACCTGCATTCCAAGCTGCACTACCTGATAGACAGCCAGATGCGCCTTCCTCATCCTAAAAGTCACAAAAAAGATGGACCTGTCTGATGGGTTATCAACCATAAAAGGAAAGCCAACCGGTGGATTCTGTGTTGTCTTTGTTGTGTTACTTATATCATGTTACTATTGTCTTTCTAAATAATATGTATCATCCAAAAAGTAGGAGAAACTACTACTCTTGAGTACTACTTTGTTTTTGACTAGTAGAAACTGCTTGCGCCACAAGACCTTGTTAATGTCCGTATGCATGGAAGCCCAGTTTGATGAGTATTCTCAACTAATGATTCAATACCTGAGGCCTTATGTAGGATGCATCGAAATAGCTGATCGCCATCAGTTAATCGACTTTTTACTCTATTTCTTGTTTTCTCTCTGTAGTTGTAGAATGTAAGGTCTGTAGCCAGTTCCATTCATCTGCCAAGTAATCTATTGGCCTTTCTATGAGTCTGGATGGCCATAGACAAGTCCAAGGCAGGGGAAGGGATTTCGCATCGGCACCACCCTTACCAAAGAAGTCTCCTTGGAAGAGGTGAGATCCACAGTGGTCTTCTTCTGAACCAGGTTTGCTATTAGTTCCAGACCTGTCATGCGGAATATTTTCCACCTTTATCTCCTTTATCTCCTTCACCATGAGTTACATGAATGCATTACCAAATTATCTGCACTAAAGCCAATGTGATATTTCATATTTGGTTATGTACAGGAATTGTAAAACATGGGCAAGTTGGGAAGCCTCTTCTAAGTAACAAATGAAGGCAAAGACTTTCAATTGCAGAAAAATAAATGAATGCAAAGATCAATGGAGTTGATTAAGTGGATGACTGAGACATGAAGTACTTCATGGAGAAGTGCTTAAGTTCAAGAAAACTCATCTTGTTGCGTGTAAAAATCAAATAGTCTTCTGAGAATCCCATCAATGTCAAAAAATGTAAGTAGAGAAATTTAATGATTTTCTATAGAACTCATTACTCGATGCTTCCTTCTAGGATTGGTTACAATGCATCAAAATGCTGAGCTATACAAATGCGGGCGCCAAAGCAAACCGAGGGCATGGAGGTGTTAATGGTAATTTTGTCGGCCGTTGAAAGTAGTTATGAGTGGCTTATGTTCAGGTCCTATTTTCACCATAATAGGAGGCTGCTTTGAATGTGCCACTTTTTTTTTTTTTTTCAAGAAAAATGTTGATGAATAAATGTGGAACTCCAAAGATCTTGCATAAACAACATGTATCAACTTTAGCAAAGAATTAGAGTAATGAAAGGAATTATTTATTTCCAATTTGAAGGTATTTGTGGGGTTATGTTTACCACTCGTTGCGGCCAATCCCCTCGTCGCCTGGTCGTCGGAACGAGCGCCTGCAAAAGAAAGTCCGCACTGATCGAAGGCGGCTCCGGTGGGGACCTCCGATGGTCAAGTCAGAGAGGAGACTAGGCAACAGTGAAAAGAAAATAAGGAGCTCAACGAGAGAGGGAGAGAGAGAGAGGGAGCAAGCCCAAGAGTTTCGAAGGGACCTCCTCCAGCACTGTTGCCTTCTCCGTTTTATAGTAGAGCGCGGCATGGCGCCGTCATTAATGGCGCAGACAATGGGAGGAGTTGTCAAATCGTCGGAGGCTGTTAGAGTCGCCGTGGGCTGTCAAATCGTCGCGGATTATCAGAATCAACCCATGTCCTTGGCAGGACAATGTTTCAGGGTGGTCACACAGCACGTCCTTGACAGGACAGCAGCCCATAGCGGTCATACGGCATTTGGGAGGGCTGGCCAATCATATATCGGTATTCGGCTGTCGGGACGTCGGGTGATGATCCGGTGGCACCGTCGGCTGGTTTGGTGTCTTGCTTAAGTCGGACGTCGGCTGCCACCCCCGACAGTGAGTCGGTAATATGGGTTCGGCCGCTCGGTCAGTCGGGAACAGCATGGGTCGGTTCGGCCGACACACCTTCGGTTTATCCAACACACCTTCGGTTTATCCGACACACCTTCGGTCGGATATTATCGACAGCCGTCTGTCGGGGTCATCGGTCGGAGTCGTCCGTCGGGGTCGTCCGTCGGTCGTCAGTCGGGGTCGTCCGTCGGGGTCAGTCCATCGGAGTCGTCCGTCGGAGTCGTTCGTCGGTCGTCGGTCGGGGTCGTCGGTCGGAGTCGTCCGTCGGGATCGGTCCGTCGGAGTCGTCCGTCGGTCGTCGGTCGGGGTCGTCCGTCGGAGTTGTCCGTCGGGATCGGTCCGTCGGAGTCGTCCGTCGGTCGTCGGTCATCGGTCGGGGTCGTCCGTTGGAGTCGTCCGTCGGGATCGGTCCATCGGAGTCGTCCGTCGGTCGTCGGTCGGGGTCATCCGTTGGTCGGTCAGGGTCATCCGTCGGAGTCGTCCGTCGGGGTCGTCCGTCGGGGTCGGTCGGGTCGTCGGGGTCGTCCGTCGGGGTCGTCCGTCGGAGTCGTCCGTCGGTCGTCGGTCGTCGGTCGAGGTCGTCCGTCTGTCGTCAGTCGGGGTCGTCCGTCGGGGTCGTCCGTCGGTATATCCCAACAGTTGCCCCCCCCACTCCTGAGTCCGATATCGTGTTGGCTCGCATGAACACGTGGGCGACGGCTTCGGACGAAAGGAGTAGTTTTCCGTCTCGTCTTGCCCGACTCTGGCGATCATATCAATGAACGATCCAATATTGGTCGTCCCGACTGTAGGTCGAGCATGCACGTCGGGTCGGAGGTCGGCCAACCTCCGAACGTTGCTCGTCGACACGATCATTCCGCAGAATCTGATAGTCGAGTAACGTCCGACGTATTCGGATAGGATAACGATGGCAAGTCGAATATCCATTATCCGGCCCTTGGTCGGACGTATGCGTCGGGATGTATGATAAACGATGGCAAGCCGAATATCCTTCGACCGGTCGTGACCAGATCGGTATGTCGCGAATGCGACTGCGGTCGTCTTGGCGTTTTGCCCTTCTTAGTCCAAGCTAAGTCGGCAAGTTAGCCAGCCGCATTGGTCGAAGCCCTTTGCCTTCAGAGATGGGGGCCGTCATAGATATTCTGTCCCTTCGATCTCCGTCGTAGAATCCGATGTATCCTCGACGATCGAGACGTAGATTGAGCCGTTGGTTCGGCGATTCGACGATCAGGCCGACGACGGAGTCGTAGATTCGGCGATCGGCAATCGAGCCATGTTGGTCGGGGCCTTTTGCCTTCAGAGGCCGAGGCCGTCGGTTCGGCGATCGATGATCGAGCGTTGATTCGACGATCGGTGATCGAGCCATGTTGGTCGGGGCCTTTTGCCTTCAGAGGCCGAGGCCGTCGGTTCGACGATCGGTGATCAAGCCATTGATTCGGCGATCGATGATCGAGCCGTATTGGTCGGGGCCTTTTGCCTTCAGAGGCCGAGACCGTCGGTTTCGGCGATCGGTGATCGAGCCATTGATTCGGCGATCGATGATCGAGCCATGTTGGTCGAGGCCTTTTGCCTTCAGAGGTCGAGGTCGTCGTAGATTCTCCGCTCCTTCGATCTCTATCAGGATCTGCGTACGAGGAGCGGGGAGAGGGGTGTAGGAGTCATACCTGCGATGCGTCGGTCTCGGACTCCATCATCGGGGCAAGACCCGTCTATCGGTGGAGGGCCTGCTGGGTTCAGCATGGGCCCGACCTTTCTTCCGTTTTTCCTTTCGGCCCGTGCCTTAAGTCAGGCACCGGTCGGAAGCTCCTTCGTTCGCACGCATGTACTTGTACGCGCGCTCCAGCAGTTCGGCGTATGTCCGGGGGAGGGTCTTATCCAAGGAGTATGTGAAACGGGACCCCCTTAGCCCCCTCTTCATGGCCGAGATAGCCATGTCTTCGTTGAGGTCCCGAACCTCAAGCGTCGCCGCGTTGAATCGCGTCACAAAGTGTCGTAGAGTCTCATTTTCTCTCTGCTTGAGAGAGAAAAGACTGTCCGAGGTTCGTGACGACTTCCGACTGGTGCTGAAACGGACCACGAAGGAATGTTCGAGCTGTTCGAAGGAGTGGATACTTCCCGAACGGAGGTCAGAGTACCAGGTCCTGACAGCTTTGCGGAGTGTGGCGGGGAAGCCGATGCAAAGAAGAGCGTCGGTTGCCCCCTGAATCATCATGAGAGCCTTGTAGCTCTCCAAGTGGTCAACTGGATCGGTGGAGCCGTCGTAAGGCTCCACGTGTGGCATCTTAAACCGATTGGGGATCGGTTCATCGAGGATGAGTCGGGAGAGAGGTTGGGCGGTCTGGAAGTCAACGTCGTTTGAGGACTTCTGTCCGTCTACCTGCAGCTGGGCAAGCCCACGGTCGATTTCTTCGAACCTACGTTCGTAGTCGTCGATTCGTCGGTGCCGAGAGACCCCGGGGGTGGAGTCTCCCGATGAGTCCGAGAGAGAGGCGGACGGTGTTCGCGGCCGCTTCTCCTTCCTCGCTCGTTTCAGCTGGGAGGGAGATGACCGTCGGGACCGATGGGTGTCACGCCGCAGCCGCCCCTCCTCCTCTCGGTGGGAGCGCTGTGGCAGGTGCTCCCGAGGAGGCGACGGAGACCGACGCGGATTTCGGCGACTGCTCTGGGAGGGCACCGGACGTGCCGTCGGTTGCTCCACCGGCGAGGGCGGCAACCGGATCGGTTGTTGCTGAAGGCTCTTGACCGCGTCTGTCAGCACGGTCATCTGCCGCACGATCGCCGCGATCTGTGCCTCCGTGGTCACCGCGGGATGCGGAGAGCTAGGTTCCGCCATGGAGGGTGGAGGAGAGGCCTCTTCCCGATGGGAAGAGCACCTCGCCGATCCAGTGACCCTCGACCGCTGAGCTCTCGTTCTTGTCATCCTAGGAGATGCTTCGAGTTCCGCGGGGATTACAATCCCTGGTGCTATCGATCCCCCCTACCTGGCGCGCCAATCTGTTGCGGCCAATCCCCTCGTCGTCTGGTCGCCGGGAACGAGCGCCTGCAAAAGAAATCCGCACTGACCAGAGGCGGCTCCGGCGGGGATCCTCCGACGGTCAAGTCAGAGAGGAGACTAGGCAACAGTGAAAAGAAAATAAGGAGCTCAACGAGAGAGGGAGAGAGAGAGAGGGAGCAAGCTCAAGAGTTTCGAAGGGACCTCCTCCAGCACTGTTGCCTTCTCCGTTTTATAGTAGAGCGCGGCATGGCGCCGTCATTAATGGCGCAGACAATGGGAGGAGTTGTCAAATCGCCGGAGGCTGTCAGAGTCGCCGTGGGCTGTCAAATCATCGTGGGTTGTCAGAATCAACACATGTCCTTGGCAGGACAATGTTTCAGGGTGGTCACACAGCACGTCCTTGATAGGACAGCAGCCCATAGCGGTCGTACGGCATTTGGGAGGGCTGGCCGATCATACATCGGTATTCGGCTGCCTGGACGTCGGGTGATGATCCGGCGGCACCGTCGGCTGGTCTGGTGTCTTGCTTAAGTCGGACGTCGGCTGCCACCCCCGACAGTGAGTCGGTAATATGGGTTCGGCCGCTCGGTCGGTCGGAAACAGCATGGGTCGGTTCGGCCGACACACCTTCGGTTTATCCGACACACCTTCGGTCAGATATTGTCGGCAGCCGTCTGTCGGGATCGGTCGGGGTCGTCCGTCGGAGTCGTCTGTCGGGGTCGTCCGTCGGAGTCGTCCGTCGGGGTCGTCCGTCGGAGTCGTCCGTCGGGGTCGTCCGTCGGTCGTCGGTCGGGGTCGTCCGTCGATCGTCAGTCGGGATCGTCCGTCGGTATATCCCAACACCACTAAATAATACTTTGCATTAACTGAATTTCTATCATGGATGGTTTAAGTTTCCATCCAATATTTGGACGTTATCTAAGGTTTTAGAATAAGAACGCTTTGTCAATTTCATTCTACTATAATTTGCTACAGTGTTTATGGGAGTAGAGGTGATAGCCGTCGAGAAGGCCAACGCCTGAGAGTGACAATTTATGACTTGGCCCATAGTGACAAGCTTTAAGTAGGTTAGAGTTTGACATGGATGTGTTTGGGTTATAAATGGTTCAAGCCATCTGGACCCAATTATTAAATAGATAAGATTCAAATTTAGACCTTTGACATATTAAACCTATTTTGACCCATTTAATAAGTGGATTGGCTCATGACCTAATCATGTAACCTGTTTGGACTTGTTTAACATGTTTAATCCATTAGAAACCCACTTATGTTTACCCTTTTTAACCTGATTGACCTATTTAATAAACAAGCTATGTAATTTGAGTTTGGTTATTTGTTTAATAAATAGATCAAGTTTAAATCTAATCTTCTGAACTATTTAATAAATAAGTTGGTTTTATATGAATTTTTTTGACTTAACCTGTTTTTGGCTCTACCAGATTGCCACAATTGCCAATGCCTCCTTTCATTCCAACACTCACTACAACATTTCCTTACTGGCCCTTTTTGTAAAACCCCACAACTGTTGGCAGGGGGATTTTTGATCCTATCATACTCTTTCCTTATCTTCTTAGATAAATATTCTCTCCCATTACAGCCTAAATAATTAAGTAGATATGCTTCTTAGAATTTTTTTCTTCTTTTTCTTTTGGGGGACTATTTTCCAAGTAACTAATAAGATGGTGTAAAGTTTGCTTAATTTCTTAAATTTCATTCCATACACATCTACGAGGCATTTTTTATTAGCCACTTTCTTTCAAGCCATCAGGCTTTACTCAAGAGCTTTCCCTTGAACCTGCTATTCCTGTGAAAGCTGATTTCGTAAGGTATTAAATCCTATTAAGTATAGATACATCTAACAACTCAATATTTTATTGTATTCTTTTAATTTTGAATTTTTATGGCTTAATACATGGTTCTTTGATATGTAGGTCTAGTATTAAGATCAAATTTTAGAAAAGAAAAAGGAAAATAAAATAAAAACTAGAACTTTGTCAACCAGTTTTGGCCATCTGCTAATTAACTCTATTTTTTATTATCTCTAGATATTTTCTTTTATTGGTTAAATGAAAATAATATCTTGAAATTTCTTAAAATTAGACAACGGTGATGAATAATGCCTATCAAAAAAATAATCCCAATTATATTATAGATGTTGGTACAACTATAACGCATTATATGATATCAATTTATGGAAAATAATTTTTTAGAAAACTAAAAGCACCAAAATTTTTTACTGATCGAAAATATTTTGTCACTAGTTAGTCACTAAAGCAACCATAGCTAAAAATTTTACTAACTAAAATATAAAGTCATAAAAAAATACTACTACACTTAGTGACCAAATGCAAATGATCATTAAAATAAATACTAGTGGTGATTTTGTTTGTGGCAAAAGATTCAAAAATATTCATTAAAGAGCCCAAAAATAATGACTTGAGAAGGAATTGGTGATTAAAAATAAGTTTTAATGAGGATTTAATGTTATCGCTACTTTTTTTGTAACAAATTTTTATTGGTCACAACAAGCTGATATAATTAGTGATGAAATCAAAAAAAAATGGTTTTATAGTCAATTATGGCTACACAATCTCTATTTGTATTGATAGTTGAATATATAATTTTATATCTAAGTTTGAATTGAACCTAAGATCTCTTAGATATTTGCCTATCATTTTGCCATTATGACAACATTAGCTTGAATTGTGATTTATTATACTTATTTAAAACTTTTACAATATAAAATATTCTTATTTCAAATATATTATGATATATTATATTTTTTACCAATTAAGTATAATTATCTACTTTTTCTAAATTTTTTTCAAAATAGATAATTCATGACTCTGTTTATTTATGTTGTAATTAATAAGTAATGATATCTAATACAGAATACTTTTTAACACTTTACATTGTATATTTTATTTAAATAATTTTAAATTTATGTATTTTTAATACAAATCAAATTGGAATAGTGATCCAAATTCTTGGTTAAATTGGTTTTCATACAAGTTTTAATCATTACATCTTAGACTATTGCCTGAATTTTTGTGTGCCGCTTCCACTATTCAATTGCACAGTAAAAATTATTTTTTTATAATTGTTAAACTATTTTGATTCACGTGACTTGTTTGTTAAATATATTAGATCAAATCAAGTTGAAAATAAATATTTAATCCATCAAAAAAGTTAAAGCTAAAAATATAATAAGTCATCAATTTTTGTAAATTGAATCCTAACGAGGTGTATGAATTTCAGTTGTTTAATGCATCTAAAAAATTTATCATGTCCAATCAAAACCATATGGTATAAAGTATATCTTATCATCCTCTAATAAAAAATTTGACCAACTTATCTTAGCCCAGTATTGGTATCCTTCTCTACGTGATCCACCAGAATTCTCAATAAAATAAAATAAAATATTCTTTTAAGAAAGCTAATTAATCGAAACCCTTCCACATAAAAGTTTTGGACCATATTTCGTGTATCAAGGGAGGACGCAACTCCTTAGACTAATCTATGGGGCCATTGCCAACGCCAGCATTAATTCTAACTTGTGACCCTATGGAACTCCCAGTTTTACTTCACCATCGTAGACTTCTTAAAGCCATGAACAGTCCTGTCATCCCCGTGAATACTACTGATAGCCACAATGACCAGATACATGCATTATAGTAGCTCTTGTGGATTCATATACTTGTGAATTGTGACATTTGAAGGACTAGATATCATAGGAATGGTAGATTGTGATAGTAGGTGGTATTGAATTCCAATTTCTGGTACAAATAAGAGACTTCACTAGAAATCAAATTTTAGTTTATGTATGTATGTATGTATATATATATATATATATATGAAAGCGTGAAACTATGTGAGCTATCTAAGGCGCTTTTGTACAAATCAATGGTATTCGAAAAATGGAGCTTGTAATATACTCTATGTTCACAGTTGGAACAATGTTAGAAGCAATTTGTTTCAATGAAGGGGAACTGTACTGTCCAATACAGTGAAAAAGGGGTCCCTGAATTTGGGTGCGTGACGACCAAATTTAGGTATGAGCGTCTTTAAATCATGCCCATGTCACGTTTAAAGTGAGATGGTGACACAAACAGAACAAACTCGCATGAGCCTTTAACAACTTATTTCATTTCCTAGTGGCCACCGGTGCATCCTCCAATCACCTTTCATTAGATAGACAGAGATACAGAGAGAGAGAGAGAGAGAGAGAGAGTGCAATATATTAAGCCTTCCACTCTTAATGAAGTATAGAGAATAGGAGAGAAATGGGTGGAGAGGTTCATGAGGAGTTCGAGATGAATGTTAGGTATGGTCCTCCTTAAATCATGCTCTTGTCACGTTTAAAGTGAGAGCGTGACCAAAGCGGAACAAACTTATGATCCTTTAACCACCTATTTCATTTGCTAGTGGCCATTGGTGCATCTCCTCTCTCTCTCTTTTCAGGGGTAGGACTTCCATACAACCATTCATGCTAGTGAGACATGTCACTAAAAGCTATATATAGGATCATCCTCCCGTTATACTCAACACTCACATTAGAGAAAGAGAGAGAGAGAGAGAGAGAGAGAGAGATTGCAACATATTAAGCCTTCCACTCTTAGTGAAATGAAGAGCATAAGAGAGATGGCTGGAGAGATCCATGAGGAGTTTGAGCTGAATGAGGTGGTAGACACCCTGCATGGGTCTGTGGGGAGCAGGCTGGCTTTGGTCTCGAAAGAGTTTGGGTTTGGAAGGGGCAAGTGGGATGGTAGCAGCACTTTAAAAATACCAAAAGATTGCTATAGAAGCTTTGTCATACATCCCAATGGAAGGTAATCCACCATTCCTTTTAGCTTTGCTACTTCATTAATTGTGTTACCACATCATGAGCAAAATTTAGCGTGGAAAAGGTACAAATCGACTAACAATAAGCATAAACACAAACCGACCTTCATCCAGTTAATTTACATTCAAATCTCCAATTCCAAAGAGAGAACAATATATATTCTTTTTGCTTGTTATTTTATAATTATGCGAACAATATTACTATGCATTCCTAACCTCGGCCTTTGACCATATAGATCGTCAATCTCATGTCCATGGTATTTGAGAAAAAGGTTCATATAAACATCTCTCTACGTACTTACATTGGTACATAATTCAGGCATGACAGCATCAATTTAAGCATTTACCAAGCGCAACCATCCATTAATGTAACACTCTGATAATCTCCTAAGATATTATTAGCATAAAAGAAAAACATAGAGTCATAATTAATGTCAAAATCTCTTGATCAGGCGTATTAGCTGTGGATGTCGAATTTATATGATATGAATTAATTCATATTTACCATCATTTCAACTAATGTTTTGGTATCCTTTCAGATTATATAGGGTTTGGGTGAACATCATATTTCTGTGGTCCATCTACTCAGCCTTCTTCACACCATTGGAGTTCGGCTTCTTTCAAGGCTTGCCGGGGTGGTTGCAGGACCTCGACTGTGTGCAATTCATCTTCCTCGCCGATGTGGTGCTACAATTCTTCGTGGCTTATAAAGACCTCCACACCTACAAGATGGTCTACATAGAAGAATCATTGCTCTGCGGTGAGGACAGCATCCATGAGGACCTGCACATCACTCTCCATGGCACAAGACTTGCATGCATGTTCTCTACAGCATAGTTTGCATGCACTTTCAGACCCATTCCCTCGATGAATCCGGCTGGATCGGGTCGGTCGGATCGGGTCGGATTATGTCTAAGTTGAATGGACTGGAACAGGATTTTTAGCCACTTCTTGCTGGATCTAGCTGGGTCTGTTTCAGTTCCATCAGGTTGGGTCCAACAATATAAAATACATAACCAACAAAATACAGTACGTGTCTTACTTGGTCATGGATGGACACCTTCAGTGCAAAATCATTTGCAAATCAAGTCTCAATCCACCTAACCGATCATAATGGTGGATCGCTTCATGGTGGTCATCAATCTCAATCTCTATACTCTAATTATTTCAATGGACATTAGGCATATTTTGTTTTGAAAATAATGGTGAGAACACTATTAAGGTTTTATTTGAGAAAAATATTATTCAAATTAAGATCTACAATTTTTTTCGATGTGGAGAAAGATATAACTGCAAAACAATGATTGTCAAGCATTTCATCACTATGGAGTGCAGTGACAATGGTGGAGATGTTTAGACTATAGCAACAATATTCAAAAACTAGTGTTATTATTGATTTTATCTTTGGTCCAATGATTCTTCAAATTAATTTTATTAAATGCACTAATTCAAGAAAGCTTTTTGTGATGCAGCTCAATGGCGCTACATGCATGTTCTAACCAATGGATCGGGTTTACTTTTGCTATCAGTTATTTTTTCTTACGTCTCCATTGCTTATTTCTCATAATAAATCTATAAATATTTCTCTGCAAATTTTATATTCTTTATTTTTGTTAACATTGTCTATCTTTTTTTTAAAAAAAAATATTGAATCATTTCCAAATACTAGATGACATTTTTAGATTTGTACTGAACTTTGAACTCTTATCTCTAGCTAGTCATTCTTGAATGCCAAACTTGTGACCATGGAATAATAAAACACAAAGCTAGAGAGTTTACAACAACATGATTCTTGTCATGCAGCTATGTGAAGAGCAGTTTTGCTGTTGATGTTCTTGGATGTTTTCCTTGGGATGCCATCTACAAGGTAAAACTAGAATGGAGAGAACGAAAGAATAAAAGCTTACTTCAATATATGTACCTGAATGCACTAATATTGCCACTACTTTTTATTCTTTTCTTCATCTTTCCTTGTCTCAGGCCACTGGAAGAAGGGAAGCAATTCGATATCTAATTTGGATACGCCTGTTTCGGGTGAAGAAGATCATCCAATTCTTCAAGGAGATGGAGAAAGACATTCGCATCAACTACCTTTTTACAAGGATTGTGAAGCTCATCACAGTGGAATTATATTGCACACACACAGCTGCATGCATTTTCTATTACCTTGCAACAACGTTGCCACCAGCGCAAGAAGGATATACATGGATTGGGAGCCTATCACTGGGGGACTACAAGTACATTAACTTCAGGGATATTGACTTTTGGAGAAGATATATTACATCGTTGTACTTCGCGATCGTGACCATGGCAACTGTTGGTATGATCTAAACCACATGCCAATTCCTTTGCAATGATTAAGTTTCAATGCTATCTAATGATGTGTGTGGTTATAATCCGTTGACAAGATTGGTTGCTTAATCCATGTTGGACTTCAGGATCCTTATTTCTCTGCCTACAGTACTCGGTGAATCAGCATAGGAGGTTAGCTGTTGTGTCAAATACAACAACTAGAACTCATCCTAAAAAGCTAGCTAGAAAATTTTGGTTGTGTTCCTTGATACTATATAAGTATCTAAGATCCATCCTAGGATCAAATACATATCTGCATAGATCTTTACATACTCTCTTCATTAAGTCTTAGCATCCTTGCTAGACTAAGGACATAAATTCATTCGGATCCAATCACAAGTACTATAAATTCAATCACAAACATCACGATTAGCTCATGGACGGTCCATGGGCTAAGCATTGCTATTATCTACTTAATTCATAGGTGATGTGAGACTACATACATGCCTTAGTTCCTCATGTTAAGCTTAATAAAAAAAAGAAAAAAGACTTTGCTTGCCATTTGTTAAAATTTCTTGAGAAGTAGGCCTCCAACTGTCATAAGGATTTACATCCAAAAATTTATTTTTGAGCTGACTTCTCATCGGTATATAGTTTATACTGCCTTTCTCCTGTTTCCGTTTACATGGTGCACAAGTTCTTATACCGTAGGAAATGGGACAGGAAAATATTGACAATATTTAATTGCTAATTTACTCACTTTAGGAGTCAATAACATTGTTACAGTAGTTTAAAAATTTCCCTATAGGAATTAATACCGAAGATATCGAATTTTCAAACTCCCCACATCCCCCCGCCCTCAAAAAAAAAAAAAAAAAAAAAGAGGAAGAAGAAAGACAATTCATGATGCGACAAGTTATGTAGTTTCAGAATCCCTAAAGCATAGGAACGAGATTTTAAAGTCCCCTCCTTGATTGATCATCTTAACATGCATTACGTGTAATTTATTATATTTTTAAATTAGTGGATACACACACACACACATATATACACACAAATATATATATATATATATATAAATGTTGTGTGCCTGTGCAGGTTATGGTGATATACATGCCGTGAATGCTAGAGAAATGATTTTTATCATGATCTACATCTCTTTTGACATGATACTTGGGGCCTATTTGATTGGCAACATGACTGCATTAATTGTTAAGGGGTCTAAGACTGAGAGATTCCGAGACAAGATGACAGATCTTATCAAATACATGAATAGAAATAAGCTTGGCAAAGATATCAGGTCCCAAATCAAGGCCCACCTGCGGCTACAATATGAAAGCAGCTATACTAAAGCTACAATTCTTGAAGACATTCCGGTGACTGTTCGATCCAAGGTTACTATTTTTTCAACTTGAACATATTTCATTTGATAAACTGATATCATAGAGTTTCACCAGATCTTCAGACATTGTTTAAAAAGAATACCAGGCTCAGTCTCACTACCGACATACAATCAGAATGCTTGGAAAAAAATGTTTGATGTTATTTTTATATCTCTACAGAATGCAATTTCTTGTCTTAGAGAAATTTAGAAGAAGAATTTTGCATATCATTCACTCAAGTTTGATACATCTTTCATCTACTGATATCATCACTACTCTAGTCCATGAAGAAATAACATATACACGGAAACTTGAGACATTATAAAAGTAATCTATGGTACAAATTATAGAAGTGTTATTGTCCTACTACAAGCTGCATCATTATGAAACATTGTTTTGATTGGTGCAAGTTAATTGACTCATTATTCATCATATTGTGGCAGATATCTCAAACCTTGTACTTCGACATGGTTCAGCAAGTCCCACTTTTCAAATGGTGTTCGGATGAATTCCTGAACCAGATTGTATGTTTCCATCATAAATTTTCAGAAGTTGTTTCTCTTATATTTGGTCACTGTATTAGAGATTCATTGCATGCAATAGAGGTTTTTAACTACTTATTTAAGTAAAAATTGCAGGTAATGAAGCTAAATGAAGAGTTCTTCCTTCCAGGAGAAGTAATACTAGAACAAGGGAGTGCGGTGGACCAACTCTACATTGTATCCCATGGGTATCTGGTAGCAACATTGTCCCAGCCGTAGTTGATCTAATGATTACCTAAACCTGTTTGTGGCATACTGAGACATTAGAAATATATCAGAAGTAAAAGATAACTGACTGAAGTTCTCTTTCCCACTCTTTGAACCAAAATAATATTTCCACTCAGAATACATGCATGAGGTATTATCTTATTGTTATAAGATGGCAGAAAAGATCGTATTGGCTTGGTCTCAATCTAATTCTCTTCTCTAGTTTACTACCTAATTAGCCACTTAATTAGTTTGCCTAAGCATATGCTTTATGATCAACTTTGCTAAGTCATCAGGTTTTTGAATATTTTGTTTGGTGTGCAAGGATTATCAGGCTGCAAGCATCATATGCTGGCGGAGAAAAATAAGAATCTGAAGTCTAGTCCTTATGAACCTTCTCTCCTCATGGCTCTGATGTATTATAACTTGTCATCCATGTTTATAACAGAGTTCCTACCATCTCTTTTAAGACCAAAGAGGCAATTTTGTGCATATCATGTAAAAAGAATCCATAAGTACTAAGTTTGAAGTCCCCAAACTAAGGTGGTTGTCATCTTACAGCTTGTTACTAGATTTATATTTATTATTTGAACACAAGGTGACAATATATGTTACTTGTAGCTTTTGCATCTCATATTTTGAATGAAGGCTTCTAAATACCTTCTTAAACATCAACATAACAAACATATGCAGTGAAGGAGAAAGTGAATCAAGATTAAATATAATGGAAATTAAGTGATTCAAGCAGCTTACAATGTGATTTCATGTACTATGTTATATTAGGAGGAGGTCGTTATTGGAATGGATGGCTTGGAGGAAACCGTTGCAGGACTCGTTCCTTACAACGTGTTTGGTGATGTTGCAGTCTTATGCAACATTCCACAACCATATACGTTCGTGCTTGTGAACTGTGCAGACTTTTACGAATGGAGAAACAATCTCTATCAAGCATTTTGCAACTTTACTTCAAGGATAGCCGTCAAATACTAAACAATCTACTAGAGGTTTGATGCTTAAATATGAACTTTATTCTTGCCATGATGAAACTAGTAACAAGCAAGAACTGCTCCTCTTCTATTTTCTATATGGAGTTCTAATCTCGGATTTTTAGGGAAAGGAGACTGATCTAAGGATCAAGCAACTGGAGTCTGATATCACATATCTTATTGCAAAACAAGAGGCTGAGCTTGCATTGGGGGTAAATAATGCTGCTTATCATGGAGATCTGCATCATCTCAAAGGCTTGATAAATGCTGGAGCAGATCCAAGCAAAACTGATTATGATGGAAGGACTGCATTGGTATTTTCTCTGTACCTTGACCAACTTTTGATCCTATAAATTTTATTCTAATCCATCCAAAATCTATTTATGGCTTCTTGTCCATTACATATCACTAGTTTGAAGAATTTATTTTAGTCCTTACCAATGCTGCAACAAGACTCAAACAATTCAGCTGCTTGGACCAACTACCATCCCGTCGACCTGAAGCATCTTATTTTGGTCGATACCTGTTGTCATTTTTATAGCGTAGGGGAACCCCGTGCTCCTGCCAAAAGGGAAAAGAATACTAATTCAAATTAAATTTTAACTCATGTATGTACAAATTTCTATTCTTACCATCAGTTTATGTTTATCATTGTGCATGATCATTCTTAGACGGCACTTTTTTTTACCTTTGATTCATGAGCTAACAGTTAATATTGGTATGTGTTGCATCTCAAGAACAAATTTATGGACACAAGACTATATTGTGTTTAATTTTGTCATGTTAACGGCTGCAAGCATTAAGCAGCATATGTCTGACCCCTCCCCAGACCCTACAATGGCAGGAGCCTCATGCATTGAGATGCCTTTTGCACATGTTGAAGATGTTAAATGGGTACATAACAGAAACAACATTTACAAATCTGGTTATTTGTATGTATTATAAATTTGGAGTCCTTGGTAAATTTGATTTTACAATTATGTGATAACTTGATTGAGTCCTAAATTTATACATGTTCTTTCTTTATATTTCTCTGCATCAGCATATGGCTTCATGTAAAGGATACGAAGAGATAGTGAAATTTCTGATACAATGGGGAGCAAATGTCAATTCTATAGGTCAGTAAAGAGAGAGCTAAATAAAATGATATGTTTTCTTTTGGCTTTCTGTGCCTAAGTAATCATGGATAAGTGTTCTTTTAATACATGATAGATAAGTTTGGAAATTCTCCATTGTTGGATGCTGTAAAGGCTGGGCATGATAGGATTGCTGCTATTCTTGTGGAAAACGGTGCAATTCTGAATTTGGAAGATGCTGGAAGCTATCTTTGTAAAGTAGTGACAGATAGCAAAATTGACATTTTGCAACGGTTGTTGGAATATGGAGTTGATCCAAACTCCAAAAACTATGTCCAGAGGACACCACTTCATGTTGCAGCTTCAGAAGGCTTGCACCTTGTGGCCAAGTTATTAATAGAGTTTGGAGCAGATGTACTTTCAGAAGATAGGTACTCGCTGATCATTATGAACTATAAGATAAACTAGTCTTATTTCCTAAGCTGCATCTTACAAGTGAAATTTATATTTCTAGGGAAAAGTTCATTCTTGGTTTTCATACTCTAATTGGTATTCTTGATTTGTGATATTAACTTTCCAAGCATATTATTAATTGATCAATAGATGTAGACTAATCTATACTGAACTTATACACTTGATGTAAAATCAATCATAAAAATTTTAAATGATGATCCATATAGCTGATAATGATCTACAATATTTAAAACACCTACAAATGAAAAATCATGTTATTTGGAAGTCATCTATGAATGCATCGAGTGGATGAAAAATAGATGGTATAAATAGTGTGATTGTTAAATTTTAAATGCAAGCCATTAATTACGATCTAAAGGTTTTCAAAACACATAAAATCCAATGTGTTGGACTGCCTCTAAATTGAAATCAAATGAAAACATTATATTGAGCCATTAAGATTGTCAATTTTTGAGCCAATTAATGCATAGGTAAATGACCTCCAAAATGGATAATATTTCATTTTAGGTACCCATATCATTATTAACAACATGGTCATCATTTTAAATGCTTAAGATTGATTTTGACTGAGTTTATTGAGGCCTCATCAACTCAAGTGCAGAAGAGTCCACATCTACTCAATATATAGCTCAGCTTTTACTAAAATAAATCAGTGTTGACCAACAATACTAATCAAAATAAAATTAAAAAATATTTCTCACAAATGTTCCATTTTGTTAACTTCTTTTCTTTTACGAGAAAATATTGTTAAATTTTTTTAATGATTCAAGAATGTATGCCTTCAAAAAGTCCTTAAAGATAAACTTTGTTCCATAGTTGAATTACTTCAGTAGGCATATGTCAGTTTTTCTTCCATGCAGCTATTTTTTGAAAGTTTTGAATAATGCATGGAAATTCTAATCTAGAAATGTTATATGTATGAAGGTTAAAAATATTGTAAAATATGTTACTGATTCGCCTCTAGTCTACACTCATGAATCAGTTATGAGTAACTTTAGCAAATTGTTAATAAGTATTCAAGAGATCTATATAACTGCAAATTGGAAAGATGTTTCTGAAGGAAATCAAAGTTAGCTTTATAAAACTATTCATCATGGGTGTCCTTGCTAAGCTTTTACATGCCATGGTAGGTGGGGAAACACTCCCCTTGATGAAGGCCAAAGATGCGGAAGCAAACCACTGGTTAAGATTTTGGAACAAGCTAGAGCGAATTGCACGAACAACCAATGATCATTCTGAAAAATCATGATGTCTTCCTCAAAGGCAATCACTAAATATTTGTCCATTTGTTCTCAACATTCATACCATACAACACAGTATCACTATTGGGATCCTATTGTTGAAAGCTTCCTCCAATATCCTTACTTTCCTCAAAAAGCATATAAGCAAGTTTTCTCTTGGTCACTGTCTCCATTAGTATTGTATGTTCTAGAGATTTTTCCAGAGTACTAAATAGCTTTTATTAAAGTTGATAGAGATCATCAAAGCAATCCCATTATGTAATTGAAGTTAATTTATCAGAGACATTCATATCTACAGGCTTCTATGGATGGTGTTCTTAAAATTTATAAGGGGTACTCAGATAATTAATTATTTATGATTGATATATTTTGGCACCTTTTCTATACCAATCATATTTTGAAGTTCTTGTGTGTCTGTTCTTAGCTACCATGCTATATTAAAATGAAAATGAATGGTGACATGATTTAAATTTACAGGTAATCAATTTACATTGGTAACTCAGTATATTTTCCTTACGACAGGCAGGCAAGAAGCTTGTTTTACATATGTCACATTACGAAAAGAAAAACATGAACATTTTCACTTTTTTTCTTTCATAGGAAAGCTTGCAAAATTTTTTATGAACAAGACTTGCAGAATTTTACTGCACGTACTGCAAGAGTTGGATATTCTAACTTGCTAAAGCAAACAATCAGCAAGGAAATCGGTATTGCTATTTTTAGGTGACTTCCTTCTATCCTTCGAAGTTTCTCCTAATTAATAAACTCAGTCACCAACGTAATTTGCTTAATAGTTGTTGAAAAAAGTCCCCAAACAAATTGAAAAGTAGGCAAAAGAGAAAAAAATATTTAAGTGTGAAGTTAAGGTTTAAATTATATAAATGATACAGCAAATATGTTGAGAAGATGTACACATCCATATTAAAAGCTTATAACCAACTAAGAAATTGCAATGCAGCCAAAGTGTGATTAACATTAGTGAAATCCAATAACATGTCATGAAATTTAGGAATAAAGTTATCTTCCAATGAAACATTAAAGAATGGAAAATAAGTAGTGTTGCTTTGCAGTAAATTAGTGCAGTAAAATATTCTGCTATTTCCCTTGAATTAAATTTTTAACAGAAAAAAACGCAATCCTGTTTGGTCGCATGCTTGAAACCCTTCTAAGGTTCACATCATTTTCAAACTGCTTCTGATTGCTTTATGCTAGCCATCGAACTCAAAACAAGACTTCATAACCGGATTGCTAATTTAAAAATTCTATTTTTTATACTTCTCAATAATTTCCAAAGAGGGCAGACTTGTCCTATATGAAGTTGCTTTATTTTTTATAAAACATGCTGGAGGATCAACCAAATGCGCCACCTCTTCCCATGTGTTATGTAGAATTTTTTGATTGCTAAGTCCAACACCTAGATGTAGCAGCAATTGTCTACCCTACAATGGCCACTTGTCTCCGTTTCCAGAGCCTCTAAAACAAAATTAATTCACCTTATCACAAGCTATTCCTGTAATATTTTAACATCTAGTCTCTAATGATTGTTTGAAATTTTGCTACCACTGCATCGCCATTCAAGTCACTGTTCCAACCCACATTAATAATTCAAAACAACCGCGGTTAATGATTGTTGCCTGCATTTGTATAGATTACGAGATTAAGATGGTTATCTCCCTATTCATACAAAATTGAGTAACCTTCCAGTTATCCAAGGCTCCCATGCAGCAATGACAACAATTTCTGCTAATTTTACTTCTTTTAAAAATTTTAAGAAGTGGTATAAACTTGAAAGGAATTCATATATTAGCATATTGCTAGAATATAATATGCTTATCTATTTCCTCAGAATAGTTGAGCCTCAGGTCAGACTTGAGCTTTCCAAACGCTGCAGGAAATCAAGACAACAATTATATGTTCCTATATTGCAATTTGCTGGAGAATGTTACATTAAGTTCTCGAAGGGAGAGTTTTTCCCAGCAGGCAGACATGAACAGAACATGGGGTCATCACTTCTTGTTTCTTTTCTTTGTTTGTATCGAGCCCATTGTGTGTGTTTGAGTTTAGGCTTTTCTTATCCAGGGACTGCTGTTCTAGGGGAAAAAATGGCAGCTTTTTTTTTTTGCTGCTTTCTGATTGAAAACAGCTCCATCTTGTTCAAGGTCAATCTTCCTCCAACTCCAAAGAATCGGTCAAGCAAAGCAGGAGGCTACCCTCACCTCAACACCCCTCTTTCTCTAAAAAAACTTCTCCACTGAGGGAAGGAGCTCCAGGATGCATATATATCCTGGATTCCCAGATTCATTCTCATCCTGATCCACCACAAAATTTTAGAAATATACAAAAACATTCCAGGAGAGGGCTTGTAATGCTAGGTTTATACAAAAGGAATATCAGAAAAACTGAATTCCTCACAAAGAACGTCACCATAGACCATACATATCAAATAAACATATAACTGCAAAGCAATTGCTAGAATCTTTGATATGCCCAAGAAACAATGGACTTGATCTCCATCAAATGGGTCCTCATCATTGGCAGACCAGTCTTCCGCATTACATAGTCCCAACTCAATAAACTCCAGGAAATATCAAACTACTTGCAAAATGGGATATATCAGCTGACCACATTAATGTCAAAGATTACCATCTTTTGTTCATTTTAACCCTGTGCAAGTGCTCTATTGTCCCATTTTCCACTTAGTGGGGAGAATGCATTTTAGTTGGTGATTCGAGCCATGACACAAATCCCATCACGGTAAATGTAATTTAACAACCATGAAGGTGGGGAAAAAAAAAAAAAAAGCAAAAATTTAATTGAAGAAATTCATAAATGTTAAACACTACAGCATCTGTCTAAACTCTAAAGTAAACAGGATGGAAAGTAAACATATTCACTTCAGAATAACCAACTTGATCAGCCACCAGTTCTAAAGTGAACATATTGGAAAGGAATTCATCTGGGTTTGCCCTCCTTTTTATCCCATTACCTGTGGGGAATGGCTAGTCTAGCAAATCAGAAGAGGTGGCGGACTCATCCAGTTACCTTCCATATGTGAAGAATGAATGGCTCTACAAAAATATACAGGAAGGTGTAAGAAGGCATGCGGCTTTATATTTCTGATTTTGTTTAATCATTTCTTGAATCTGCTTTCTGTTGACCTCGATTTCCCACACTGCCCAAACAATGAAAGCCGGCTGATCTTTTGTGATCGTACATGAGTTCCCTGTTTCACCTGATAATAAAAATAGTATTGGTCATTCTGGGTGTTTAATCCTCTCCAAGAATAATGCGAATGAGAACCTTTACCTTTCCTCTATGGGGTTTGTGAGTTTTCCAACAAAAGAGCCCGTTACAACCAGATCCTGATTCATATCCCCTGCAATATGGTGATAATTATTATGGCCAGCTGAAAATAAGAAAACATTGAATAATATAAAATAAATTGAATCAATGTGTTATAAAATTGATTACTGGATCTCAGATCATAAAGCATCAAAACTCAAATGGTCCAAATATTTTCACTCAATGCAGATGAAATTGAGTGTTGGTGCAAATTATAAGGCAACGAAAACTACACGATCAGTTTAACTTTTAAAAATAGATGTGCATATACAGCCACCAAAAAAAAAAAAACAAAAAGAGAAAGACAAAACTAAAAACTAAAACAAATACTTTGCCTTATTAGTTAAATACTTAACGCTTGATACCACTATATATGGTCTGCATAGGAAATAATATATCCAAAATAAAATTGGCAAAAAGCTCTAATTCTACATCCTAGATATTGGTATAATAACACATCCACCATTATCTCCATTCTCCACGGTGGAAAGTTGTTGATCTATACCCCCATGCTACAAGGAACTATAAAGAACATCTACTTAAGAAAACATTGGAAAGATATTGGCTTGATAACATGAAGTACCATACAGAATTTACTGTTTTGTTTCGCACATCTTTAGTTGCATTACAAAACTAATGTGAAAACATAGTAACAAGCAACAAACACTGCTCAGCTACTCAATTGATTGTTTAATAATGTACTAGTGGTTTATATCGTATAAAATTTAAGCTGAAAGATACAAATTTAAGCAGTTGGATGTGAATAATAAACATAAGGACCTCAACAACAGAGATACAAGTCTAAACTAATTGGTCAGTTCCTAAATTAATAAACATTATTTTTGCTGTACAAGAAATGATTGCAGCTCAGATTTTCTTTCACAGGTTTACAATAATTTCTGCAAAATTTGAAGCTTACATCATTAAGATTCAGTTCTTGATTGTTCAAAATATCTTTTAACAAATTAAAAAAAACAAAGAGCAGATGGACAGAGAATTTGATAAATGCACTTGTCTGCTTTGAAATCCTTTGAAAGAAATTACAACTCACAGGTTCTCTCCGTCAAAATTGGCTGTGTAGTTGTTACTGTGCAATAAACTAGGCGAAATGGCATGCTGATTGACCCTCCCAACAAATTGGTCCTTGTTGTGCCCTTGAGTATTGCCAATTTTTAAAGCTTTGATCTCCTGATTCAATTCATCTTCCCAATGTTCTGATGACATACCCAGTGCAGCTGAAGACTGATCTTGATTCTGACAGATGACACCATTTTGTGGTAGAACTTGGTTCTTCTCAGGTTTTGGAAGACTAATCAGTCCAGGTGTATACTTTTCTGCAGCTTGAAGCCATGCACTCTCTAACCTTTGCTCGTCAGTAGGTGATGTCTGTGTCCTTTGAACTAAAGCTTCCTGCCCTTTCTCTTTAGGGTTGTTGGCTCCATTATTTCCTTCTGAAGAAAACGTGGAAAAATTTGCCACCTGGAAGTCTTTGTCTGCCGCTTGAGAGCTATTCTCTAGAATTCTCTGCAGCATTCCATCAGAATAATCCAAACTTTTGCTAGCCATGTGGGGGTTTCCTTTGAGTCCATCTTTATCTAAAGAATCAGTTAGATTCCCAGATTCTATCTTCCTTTCCTTATCCAAGTTTCCAATTATTTCTGTTTGGCTGTTGATGAGAGACTTTGACATGAATGTTTCAGTCACAAGACCTAATCTGACATCTACATTCTGTCTCAACACAATCTCCATTGAGTTTGTGATACTGCTCAAGAATCTTTCAGCTCTGGATTTTATATTTTTATCCTCAAATGCTATGAAAGCAAACAAAATGCCTGCAAAAGAGTAGCATTAAATTATATCTTACACAAGAACAACTTCATAAATAAGATGAATGGCTGACCAGCATTTTGCTTTTTGTAGATAAAAAGTATTTGCTTAGAGAAGGGTATGTAAAAGTAATATAAAGAAACAGCTTTTAATATTCCACTTGAATATAACATCCACTATAAATGGAAATCCAGATAATATGAGTTGATTGACTTGTGTTTTATGTGAAGCAGGATAACAAAATTCTATAACCCTGCACACGTGTTACATGAAGTTGATGAGGTATTGAAAGGACTGGCTTTAGCAAACCATAAAAAATGACAGACAGGCATTAGCTATATCAAAAATCCTAAAATGTCAGAATTCTTGGGAACATACTCTGAAAAAATTAATTTCCCTAAACATACAAAATTTTATTACCTGAAAGTTACATAAAATTATTATTTTTATTTCTCAACATTTTACAAGTTTTCAAGAGTTATCAATACTCAAAATCTGCATGTACATGAACCTCCACTCATATATAATATCTCATATGTAATAAGCAATGGAGCACTGTAACAGGATATATAAAGCTAAAGCTTCTAGCAATATTGAAGCCCCTACAAGTTAATGTTTACTTGATTTTAAGGCATGCCCTCGAGATTACAATATATAATAGAACCTCTGCTAATTCCAATTGCAGGATGCTATTGCCTCAAAGATCTCCACACAGCAAAACCATCACTCACTGACTTGTAGCAAGGTGTCAAAAACAGAGCTGCGAGCAGGTTGGGTTCGATCAGGGATGGGAACAAACCTGAGCACAATCCATATTTGGATCGGGTCAAAAACTTGAACCCAAACCTAATCCAATTCCCTTTGGGTTTTAATATTATGTCTATAAATCATCAGATTTTTGGGTCAAACCAGGTCAAAAACAATCCAAACATGATTCACAATAAATATATATAAATTGATTATATAATTATATCATAAACATCTCATGCAATAAAATAATATTAAGCAACATGTAAACATTATCAAAAACATATTCTACATGAGATTTCATTGATAATCATGCATGATTATAATCATCAACATAAATTATTGAAAATTCTGTCATAAGAAGATGAATTTCTTATATTCAACGAGAGTTTTGAAATATTTAGTATCCTAGTTTTGAATCAGTTCAGGCCAGTTTGGTTTGAATTGGGAATCTAAGGATCCAAAACCAATCCATATGAAAAACAGATCATGTTCTTGAATCTAAGCAAACCCAAATAACTTCGGTTCGGTTTGGACCAGATTAGTTGTGGATTAGTTTCCGATTGGAAGCGGGTTAATTCAGTCCACTTGAAGCCCTAATCAAAAATAAAAAAAATCATGTGCAGTTTAGTAAAACCGAAGCAGATTAAAGGAGTGTTCTTTATTAGTTCCAAGGAGCGTCAATCAGGTCTTGAGTTCTGCCTGGTGGCCAATGTCATATATTCCACATGCCAACTTGTACACATGGATTGTAGTGCTCATCAGCACCCATGGCAGAGCATGGCATGGTAAATATAGCATCAGCGCTTTTCTGGCACACTGCACTGGCATGATACTGGCTGCATACCAGAACCTGGCATGCTACTGTGCCTGTGCATGCCAAGCATACTACACCTCTTGGCATGACATAGTACATACATGGCTAGTGCCAGGCCAGAATGCCACTGAGTGTCAACACCTACAATCCATGCTTACAGGATCACAAACAAGTCCTCTGAAATGTAATAACTGCTTAAGAGAGGTAGATGAGTGGTCAACCAGAAAAAGGTTACCTATGTAGGTCTACAGCATGTCAATCAACTATCTAGAAGTCAGATGGTAGTCTAAGATAAATATGGCTTACCTTCGCATTCAGTGATTGATACTAGCTGTCCATGAGCTCCAAGTAATTCTTTCAATGTCTTTGAATGGCATCTCTGGATGCACCTTTTCCAAATATCGGCCAACTTGTCAGCGCTTACACACCTTACAAATGATTTTCCTGGGGTGTCATTTGTCTGAGTAGAATCCAATAAGCTTCTGTCAAGAAATCTACTGTCTGCAGGCAGCACATCGCAGATTAAGTTCTCATTCATTGTCATTCTATGTGACGAGGATGAACCATGAGGGCTAGGATGTCCACTGGTTGCTCTAGGAATCAAAGCTAAATTTGATCCCTGCAGCATTCGTGAAGGATGAGACTTATTCTTGATAAATAGGGGATTTTTAACCATTTCAGATGCACTATCATTCAATTTTTTAGCACTGTGTTTGCTGCTGTTGCTTGATTCATTAGTTTCTAAATTATGGCCAGAGCCAAGCTGAAGAAGAGCTGCAGTGAACCATGTTGAGCGCTCACTTGAAAGCCTTAACTGCTTTTCAGCATCTGAAAGAATCTTCAATGCTTGTTGTAATCTCTCTAATTCAGCTTCCGTTACTGGAGAACAAACCCAGGGACAAAGTATATTAAGAATCAGATATTTGAATCAATCTGATTTAATCGAAGAACATACACCACCATTATCAGATACAGTTTATATGGTTATAAAATGTAAAACATACTGATATAGTTGATATGGCATTTCAAATTCAGCCAAAAAAATTGTTGCTGCATAAAAATGTAAAAGATACAGGAGTAAGATATTTAGAGATGCAGATAGCATAAGATTTAGGAGTTAATGACTGAAAATAGAATATGTGTCACCAGTTGATGGACAGGAAATAACGAAAGAGAAACCAAAGAATTATGTCACATCAGTACAGGCCAAAGTTTTAAATCTAGCAGTTTGGGGCTGTCCCAGTTTGCCCATGGAATGGGACACACCACTGTTCCACCTAACCCCAACACTTGGGACAGGGAAAGTCACAAAACATGCCAATCAGGATGTTGGGACAATGATCGGAAGGTCCTATTCCAACCGTCAAGACAGTACCATCCCAGTATCCTACAGGATGTCCCACCAATATCTGAGACTATGGCACAATCACTGATGATAATGGCATTAGAAACAAGTGGCTAAATACTTAAAGATATAGGATGCCACAGTAGACTGATATTAATACAAGCAAATGTTGATAGTATATAAATGGTAACAAGAAATATTAATCAGGTATGCAGGATTCTGCTGAGTTTATGATGAATATAACACCACCATAGGAAAAATCAAAATGACACTCTTCTCCACACCACCATATGGATTTACATGACTCATTCTTGCGATAAGTTGAAGACATCTAAGGACATTTATGAAATGATTCTCCTTTGTTGAATGGCAAAGGTCCAACTGAAATGGCATATTGACTGAGCAGTTTGCATCAATGAATAGAGGTATCACATATTCTGCACATAGATTTTGAATATACTAGGCATTCATATGTACTCACATCTTCGCCTGCCAAGAGTTGTACCACCACATTGTGAGTTAGCCAACCGGTAAGTTCCAGCAATGATGTCCATTATGAGCCCAGCTAATTGAGACATCAGGGCCATTGGATCAACACCAGAATCCATCAGAGCTCTGGACCTTTTGACAGTTTCTGCGGTGTTTGATGACATGGCTAGCTCCAGAAGATCAAGTAATTTCTCCTCTGAGACAACACCAACCTGGAAGTTTACAAAATAAGTTGCTTATGATATAAAAGAAGTAAATCCTACTACAAACTTCTCCATAAATGAAGACGATATTTAACAATTGTTAGGTTCACTAAAAAAATTATGATGCCTATTTGACTATAAAAAGTTGCTACTATTGACAGCATTGGTGAAATCAAAAACCAAAATCCTGATAATTCTAAGATAAGGATCTAAAAATTTCATCATAAAACAAATACAGAAACTCACAAATGCTCAATAAATATTTCCCCTAAAAAGTAAAATGATTAATACTGTTTCTAGATTACTGACTCCAGAAAATCAAAAGCCTGACCAAATGCTTAAATATCTCCTAGTAATATCATTTGGTATGATTAGACTTGTGGAGTGAATCCATATTTCATTATCATTAACACCTTTCGAGCTAATGATCAACTTCACCAGTATTCCATAAATCAGGTCAGTATTATTTTGTCAAGACTAATATAAGAAGCTTATAAATGAATCAGAGTTTAAATTAACTTGAATCTCAAAACAAAGATGAAATGCAAATATAACATGATCTAAACAACAGAAATATTCGGAAGCGAACTTACTAGATCATTTACAAGAGAAGTGGTGATTTTTCTTCCCAGCAAACTCAGTTGATCTAGCATTGTTTCTGCATCCCGAATTGAACCATCTGAGTTTAATGCAATCAAATTTAGAGCATCCAATTCAACATCAAGGTTTTCTGCAGCAGAAAGCTTTCTCAACCGGAAGATTATATCAACATCTTTGATCTTCGAAAAGATGTACCTCTGACACCGTGATACAATTGCTCGGGGCAAGTTGTCTGAGTCAATAGTTATGAATATGAAGACAACACGAGGTGGTGGCTCCTCAAGAAATTTCATAAAGGCTGACCACATTTTGGAAGATAACATGTGGCATTCGTCAATAGCAAAGACTTTGTATCGCGAAAATGATTTAGCCAGAGATAAATTTTTTACCAACAACCTAATTCTGTCTATACCCTTCTTATTGGTGGCATCCACTTCTCTCAAATTCGATCCACTTCCACTGAAACAAGCAGTGCACTCGCTACACAAGCCACATGGCTTGTTCTCTTCAGTGGATAGACAACTCAAGGCTGCAGCAAATATTCTTGCTATAGATGTTTTTCCTGTCCCACGTGGGCCTTGAAACAGATATGCAGGGGCTATTCTTCCCCTAAAGATGGCATTATTAAGTGACTGAACAACAATATTTTGTCCGATTATTTCGTCAAAAGACCTTGGCCGATACTTCTGGCTCAAGCTTCTTTGCTCCAGGATGTCCAACTCAGCCTCTTCAGTTCGGCCTAATTCCACTCCCTCTTGGCTTTTACAGCTAGACCATCTTGTTCCATCCAACCGGCTCAATGCCTCCAAATCAAGCTCCCCAAAGTTAGTGGACAGTTCATCACTAGCTGTATCCGATGATGAATCACCTCCATCACAAGTGTTGGTCAATAATAGCGGCAAACCTTGGGAAGACTTTGACAGGTATTTTCGCTTGTGGGAACTAGTTGATCTCTTCTTATTATACAATGTCTGGCTCCCACAAAGGATACTGCTGCCTTTTCTCCTCAAAGTATCAGAAAGTGAAGGAGAATAAAAACCTCCACAGCCTCTGTCTTTAGTTCTCTTTGACCAATAGCAAGGAATGCCACATCCTTGGCGCCTCGGTAAGTCTGGTGGATCCAATTCATCCCCATCATAAGAAGTAGCACTTCCATCCCATGACCCAACAGTACTGGGGTTTCGAGCTCCATAATATCTGTGGTAAGAGCTAGTTGAAGCAGGAGTACAAGAATGAGATGACCCCTCTCTTCTAGTACTCCAGATTTTGGATGAACGCGACCAATTCCTGCATCCAGATCCAGGTAACAATGGTGAGACAGAACGAGATAGGCAGCCAGTTTTCCAGGTTAGCTCATGTGCCAACAGCCGTGAATCCTCAGAACTGTAGTTCTCAGTATCATCAGACTGTTCAACTGAATTAAGAATTCCTAAGGAGCTGGATGGAAGGTCTGGAATATTTGGAACTGCAGATTGCTTAATCGCCACCTGTTTTGAAATAGAACTTTTTCTCAGATGTTTAGCAGTCCTTATCACTGGAGTCTCTGAATTTGTAGCTGCAACATTATATATGTTGATAGGAACTTCAAGATAAGTATCACTCTTAGAATCTAAATCATGAGGATTGCTCAAGCTGACCTCTGGACTCCCTTCAAGTGATACTCTCCTGTCATTGTCCTCCAATTTTATTCCACTATCACTCGATTTACCAGAATCATGCCTCCAATTGTAGAGGTAAACTTTTTTCCTTCTGTTTTCACTTCTTAAAGGTGGTTCTAGTGACTCACCACATTCTCCTGTTAGCTTCCTTCTGATCCCATTTTCATAGTTCAGAGTAGAAGTCACTGCAAATGATTTGGAACTCAAAGGGGACCTCCATGATGAACAAGTTTCAGGATCACGTAAATACCGTGCCTTTCGAAGAGCAGTAAGCTCCTTCCTCAGGTGAAGTTCACTTGGACCTACACAGATCTCCACCATTTTCTCTCACAAACTGGAACCTGACTTCAGACCACAAATCCAACACATAAAAGCAGCCCAGAACTGGCTAACCTGCATAAGGAAATATGTCACACTATTAAAGAACAGGTTAAGCTAAATAGCAGAATTAGACCTTTTAGAAGAAAAAAAAAAGAAGTGGGAAAACAGAATTCTTCAGGAACACATGAAAAGGTTTTAAATAAAAGACAACTAAAAGAAAAACATTTGATGCAAGGAAACCACATTCAGATTAAGATTTCAATTATCTACTTTTAAAATACATGCAAAAATCTAGACAATAAATCCCCATATGGATTTTCATATGAAAGAAAAAGGACCAATGTCCTACAAAAGAAAATAAGTTGTTTGCATGCATTCAAATGATCACTTAACACCAGAAATAATTGATATTCTAAATAAAATGATAGGTCTAATATATACAAAGATGCCTTTATCCTACATAAATTTTTGATGTATTAATCAACCTTTGAGCTATTTTTTTCCAGTTCCAATAAAAATTATCCTCAGTTATTGGGCGGTATAAGACCTTGAGGTGTAAATAAAAAAACCATGTCGTAGATATCATGTATGTTTTTCTCTGGAGAAAAGGTAATCTTTACAATATATAAAATTAGAAATTACTAAAAGTTCTAATTATTGGCTCCAAAATATTTTAAAGATTGTAAATTTAATACAATCACTTCGTATTTTTTAAATGATTGCTTTCTAATTTTATGATCCAGAAACAAGATTTGCCAAAATTATCAAAACAAGCTATTATGCAACTACTGCAACTAAGTGTATAAAACTCAGCTTACATGCCTATTTCTAGCATCAACAACTTAAAATGTCTTGCAAATAAGATCCAACAAATTATTTAGTATCCTCATTTTAAAAAATTTAAGTTTCTTTGGTGAGAAAATTTTAAGATTTTGAAAGAACAAAGGGTTGAATCCAATTTCCATAGCCAAAATCAAAAAATAAAATTGGGACATTGCTACCAAAACACATTTATCAAATACATGTTTGAGTGAACATATATCTACCTGAATGCCTATACAGACATATGACTGTGCCTTCACTAAATGCTGGAAACTAATCCTTTGATGTTGTTCTTTATGTTTGCTGCTCTAAAAGCAAATGCTTTTAGCACCTTAAAAAAACATTTTGAAAAATAAATAGTTGAGAGGAATGTAACTTTTAGAAGGATGAAATGGAGTTGAAAACAATGCTTATCTGTAGAAAGAAAGTTACACCACCAATAGTCTAAATACCAAGTTGGGGCCTATGCAACATATCTTGATTTAACTTGAAGCAGGCTGACAACAAAGTATCTAAATATGATGACTCATACCACTTAAACCAAACTAATCAAATATTTACCATCCAGATCCATTAGTTTCACTTCTTCTGTAAGGAACACAGACTCTCTCCCTCTTAAAAAAAAGGACTATTTGGAACCCAAGTGTTTAAGGCGCTTACTTTTAAACAGGCAAAATTTGTAACTTGCGCTGTCCAATTTTCGTAACACTTCCTTGCGGCATTAGTAAGAAATCAAATCAAATGACAAATCTAAAACATAAATACAAAATTGTTGCCACTACAGGAGGAACTTGAGAGAAGAATCTCAAGGAGGAAATAGAAAAGGAGGATCAAGCCCAGAAAAGGAAAAAAGCTTGTTAAGAAAAAAAAAAGACTGAGCACACTTCTGACAAATGACACATTTATATGGGAAGACTTATGCATCAAACAGGGAGAAGTACAGGTGGCAAATCGGCAGGTCTGCTCAGGTTCAGATCATGTCAAATTCGGGTTGGTCAAAAATGTAAAATTTAACAATATGCAGATTCAATTGGGTTGGTACAATGTAAACCCACACCCAACTCTCTCTAATTTGAGCCAAGTTCAAGACCACCGACCTAGATTATAAAAGAATTAACAAAAACAAAACATTAAAAACATGACATTCCACGTATAAAAGAAAAACCAACCACAAAAAGGAGAGAAAAACAGGCCAACATAAAAAAGACATTATAAATACTGAGAAAATATCCATCCTACTAAATAAAGCGCAATTCTCATCTAAAATATACACAAAATCAGCTGGCAGAGACCCGGTTTAGGCAGCTTAGGACTTGAGATTTAGCTTTTTAAGCTGGACTATGACAATGGCAATTAAGTTCCAAGTTTCCTGTTTAACCAGACTGACCTTGCCAACATGAGTAGTCTGGATAGACAACCCAACAAGACTTGTGTTTTAGACGGACTGGATTCAGGCTGACTGGAACTTATTCAGGTTTCTAAAAGGCCAACCTAAACCAAATTTTCAGGTGGGTTTAGACAAGTTGGAGAGTCTAGGTCAAGTTTAGACACCCACAGGAAAAAGAAATCCTGAGAAACCTAAAATTGTGAGCTTGGAAGTTAGAATCAGCACATTTTTTTCCTCAGTATCAAAACAAAATCCTAGCTTCCCTCCCATCTTAGCTCCAATATTTGTTTCCATGCCTATACAAATTGTCACCATGGATGGCCAGATATTCTGTGTTGCCAACTAGCAATAGCAACCATGAGAAAAACAAGGGTGCAAGATGTAGAGAGGAGAAATGATATAGTCTAAAGTTAGATGAGTCTTGTTAAAACTAATTTTATTTTTTATTTTCTTGGATTTAGTTATAGCAAAATATCAAGCGTCGCTAACTTAAAGATTCGAGTGTCAGTTTCATGTACAATAAAGCAATTTCAGTGTGCCTCAATGAGACATCCTTTAGATGTGTTGAATGCACTAATGCTTATTTTGACCAAGTTGTCTGGCGAGGAACTACAAAGACAGGTCTAGAGACGTAAATATCATTTTCTTGTTCAGGTTTGTCATAAGTTTAGTTCAAGGATCAGGATTAATTTTAATTACTCAATGACTGGGTGTAGTCTTGGTTTTGAAGGACTGCGGAGCTACATTTGTAGGGGTCAGCTCATCCCTGAGATACAGTAGAAGAGTCATGAAATCTTAACCATGTCATTTTCAATCATGTATGGTTGACTCAAGCTTAGTTTTTGCCTTTCTGGGGCATGACTGTGCATGCATATAGTCTTTCCTAGGCTTTCAGATCTTGAAATTGATCCCTGAGCATAATTTTCTCATCTTTTTATTATGCATAAGACCAAATTCAGCTTGGATTTGTTTTAAACCTTTTCTTTTAGTGCATATTAAAAGCTTTAACTCTACATAACTTCAGCAATTATTTTTTTTGTAAATTTGATCCTTCAGATCTTTTCCAGAGGAAAAGGTGCTCCCAATCAACTTGGGATTGTCATGAGGAGAGAGAGAGAGAGAGAGAGAGAGAGAGAGAGAGAGAGAATTGCCCAAGGTCTGATCTTGGAAAAAGATTAAAATAAAGAGGGGAGAAAAATTGGGGGTAAGAGGTGGTTTTCGATGCAAATGGATCAGATGGATCCAATTAAAGCACATGGCCTGCCTCTTCTATGGAAGTAGAGCATGAGAGAAGACAAAGCATCCAAGACGATTATGCTCATTCTGGTTGAACAGATGATTGTCAGCATGTATACACAACCTTATATACTGGTGCATCAATGTACCTAGAGTTTTAGAACGCATATCCATAACCCCATGTCCTAAATTTTGGACAGTGTATCATATCCTTTAACCTTGCATTATGTTCAAATCTTGCAATGATGTCTAAGTTTCATAGACCTTCATTAGGCACAAAGTTATTCTCTGGCTATGAGTTCTTCTGATTTTATGAGTGAAGGATGTCACTTGATACTTTAATTTCTCTCAACATCAATTGTTTGGCTTGTGCTATTTACACTAAGGACATCAATTTGTAGATTATGTCTACTCGTTTGATAGACCTTCCCATATGAGTCAATCTGCAATTCTTGTTCCCTCAAACGCATTGTTTAGAGAACTAATAAAGATGTTAAGCCAACACAAACATGTGCTTGGCCTAACCAAGCTCAAGCCAAAATTTACGGAACTGAAATTTGCTACTACAAATAACTATTCATTTATTTATGGCACGAACAATGTATAAGTCTAAAATTAATAAAAATGAAAAGAAATTAATCTTCTCATCCTCCTGTCTTCCATTTTCTTCACTCTTCTGGTTTTCCATACGCCTCCAGTTTCTTCTTATTACTACCTCATCCAATCCAAAATAAATCGGACAAATAGCTCCAACACTTTCCCAGAAATTGGATAAAGGAAAGAAATACAAAAATATATGCAGAAAAGATTACCAAGAGGTCATCTTCTTCTAGCTTTCATTCATAAGTTATCAACAACACAATTCAATTGCAGAATTTTGCTCTGGTATGTTGATATTTGCATGATAAGGAGAAAAAGAACAGCTTTTTTCTTTTTTTTTTTTTTCGAGAACAATTATGAAGTGCCACCAATTAAGACATGATTGCAAGAATTAACTTTGTCATATCCTTGGCAAACAACCTCCAAGGTTCCAAACAAGAAATTTCTCCAGTTTGGAATAGGGTGTAGCACATTTTGCACTAGAGTATGGGTGCAGGAACCAAAAGAAGAATTTGAATGAAATACCAGATTTTTCTATTTAAAACAATATTTAATCTCCCCCCCCCGAAAAAAAAAAAGAGTATGTTTGAGCAATACTGAACTTAAGCAGCTAGTTTAGAAGTCCCTTAGTTGAGATGTTGCAGGCTCAAACATCCACTCATACTTCTCACTAGGAAAAATAATTCTGGGCCTTAGAACCATGCTGTCTATAAGGGACCCCAATATTAAATTAAATTGAACTGACCATCCAACACTTAAACTGTCACCAAAATGACCAAAATTAAGTTTTGACATGACTCAACTTAAACCAGATTAAATTGAAGATGATCAAATCTAAATACCACTAAACCAGATTGAGCTCATTCATAATCCAGTTTAATTTATACCAAACCCATCCATTCTTTTTTTTTTTTTTAGGTTAGGGGTTGTGCAAACCATCCCTGCCACTTGAACTCTAAGGTGGTAGCAGTGAGAAGGTTATATGGGAACTCAAGTTTGGCTACCAAATATCACATATCAGCATGAGACAGTCATATACATGTTCTTTCCATTAACCTCTACCAATAATCTCTGCAAAAAGAAGATGACAGGGAGTAGCTTAGAGAACAGCTACAAATGCTAGTGAAGAATATGGGGGAGCTCCAAATAATTTTGGTAAAGGTAACTGATATGGCATTTATTAGATTTAGCTCTGGACTTGCTAGTCCCACTAGGATTGTAGGACTAGACGTGAAAATTTTCCTTTAAGATTAAATTTATATGGTTTTTAAGAGTGTTGTCAAAATTGAATTATAGACAGATTTTGACAATTGGCTTTCCTTAAAAGGTAGATTGAAAGGTATGCTGGGTTGACCCAAATCCAACCAAACCCAACCTGCAATTTGGCTGTGGGTTGGCTAAAATGTACATAACTTTGGTCAGGCTTGAGCTGAAAATGTCAACCCCATATTAAGTTGAGTTGGATCTGGGTAGAAAAGCTTGAGTAACCTAACCCATCTTGACCCAACCTCAGTTTCTGTTGTAGATAGGATAGAATCCCCACTTCCTGGGTTCCATGTGGGTCTTGGTCTATCAGCTCTTGTGCACTCATTGGCTGTTCTCGAAGAACTAGGCAAGTTGGTGGGGAAAGGTTCGGGGAAGTCGTTCCTAGCTAAATGCACAAAGCCATAGCACGAGAGAGAAGCTGTTCGGCATGAATGTTGAATTTATGAACTGAAGGTAAACAAGGAGTATAAAAGAGCTAGAGCATCTCCGTCGGCTGCTGAGGCGGAATCCCAGTCCAATATAACCTCAACCGACCACAATGTATCAAACCAAATAACAACTGATACCATTGTTCCAGCAATAAGACTTTTATTTGATAGAAATTATCTATTATTTTTAATTGAGGAAAAGATACTATCAATATATTGAAGTGATATCTTGGACCCTCTGGAGATACCCTACTGATCCTATTAGTCCATGGGGATTTCTACAGTGCTCCAATCAAATTCAACCAAATCTTAACCTTCATTTCCACAACAAAGCTCCCAATCCAACCTAAGCAACCCGACCAAATAATATTGTGGCAAGTAGAAGATTTTGGAGTTCGGTAGGCTCTATTGTTTTCTAGTCAAGGTTTGTTCTAGATTGGCAATGCACCCCTACTGAAATGGCTCCAAATGTCAAGATTTATCACGAGCTCTAGATCTGGGTCTATTAGGTGATGCATGTGAACTTAAGTTCATGACCAGTTGCTTCAAGAGCTTATTCATTCTCTTCATAGATTCTTCAAGGACACCGGTTTTAATTTGACAAAATGTATTCACCAACTTCAAGAAAAGTATTGTAAAATCATCTCTAGAAATGCCACAGACAGGAGCATAACTTAGTACATCAAAGTGTTGCTATTAGATCATATCCTGCGATCAGGCCAAAGTCATTTCCATAACAGTTCCAATTACTTTGTACACGAAAATAGTCATCATTTAAGCTCTTTTCATATCCTGCACCATTGGCATGGGGATCATATCTCACAGTCTGTTTAAACTTGCCTTAGCTTAATATTTTGACATTCTAAAAAGCACATTATCAAAAATGTTCAAAAAAATTCAATCATAGTCCACACTGGTTGTAAGGCATTTCATGGTCCAAAGATGCCCGTGGTTCCTGGCTTAGAGCCTATATAAGACATGTATGGATCAACTCACGAGTGTCCTACGTTAAAAATAATAGTTAAACAATCTTATAATGTTTATATAGTTCTGTGAAAGGGCAAAATAGTGTCATATTTTTGTTGATCATATTTGTTAAAAGTTCTCATCAACTTAGATTCAAGTTCTCAATTGACCTTTTTAGCTAGCTCCTTATTCTCCACATTGCAACACTTGGAATCATGTTTCTCCTTCTACCTTAACCTTCCTCAAAACTTTCCATTCAAAAAGCATTATATAAATCATTGCATCCTAGATAATCTTAAGAGGCGCAATTTTTTACCTTTACGAATATATGACATGTTTATACTCTGTAGTTATCATTTCCCAAGTCATGATAAGCTCTGCTGCGGTTGGGAAACACAAAAAAGTACAATATCTCCACATCTACAGAAAATACAGCACTGAAATGAATAAACGCACAATGGTTACTGAAGCTCAATAGTTCACCACTACTAAGAACATGATTTACAAGTCACTCTTGGCTTTCTTAACCGACGAAAAGAATTGTGTAAATAATATTTGACATATACAATGAGTCTACCAAAGCCTTAACACCCAAGTGAAATGGATCAAGTCAGAAAAATTGCATATCCATGGTCATCACCATTAGTCCAAACTCAGCAGCAGTCTAGGAACAAGATTTATTGTGTGATGATCAACTTTTCAGGTTCCAGAACAAACGGATTAAGATGGGTAACAATTAGATAATAGGAATTTTTGGTGTATTATCTTTAATCTGTCAATTCAAAACCACAAGAGTACAACCACGGCATCAAATTGATTTTTTCTAAAAAAAGATGATCTTGATATGCAATAAAAAAAAATAAAAAAAAAGTCCTTATGAGTGCCATTGTTAGAGATTAGAATAGAAAAAAAATAAAAATATATGATATGACCATAACTATCAAGCATTCTCAACTATCTGGGTTCATCTATACAGGTTCTCATTCACCAAGAATTGGGTATTAGATGTTCATTATTTACCGTCTAAGAATTAAGCATAAGCATAATCATCCAGCCTTTTCCCAATTATTCAGGGTCAGCTTACAATATAAGCATTAGGTATGGAGGTAAATTAGATGATCAGATCTATTGGCTAATAGAATGCCTAGAAACATACAAAGATTGCTTAGAAATCATTACAATGTAATATGGGCCACTTATTTGGGACAAAGTTCAACGGAAAATCCAAAAACCATTAAAAAAATGAAGATTTAGAGTTTCAAACGGCTTAGATAAGTTATAAACTATGCAGCCTATACCACCAGCAACATATGCGTTTTGTAATCAAGGAATCCAAAATTAAAACCATGAAGCTTAAAAAAATGATGTGAGGAAGATCTCATCTCTCATAAGGTCCATAGAGGACAACAATGGCAAAGCATTTGGAAATCATCTGTTTTGATGATTAGCCAACAAATTATAAACAAAGTCCCACCAAAATCAGCAAAAATAGGAAAAGGAAATGTATGATTTCAATAAAAATTTGTAAACATGATGCCAGAGTCAGAACAAAATAATAATAATAATAACAATAATAATAATAATTAATCATGGTAACCATACATATGAAATTATTAATGACAATAATAATAAATAATAGTAATAATAATAGAAATAGCCATAATAATAATATGGCATCCGAAGTTACAGCCTTCCAAATGCTAAAGCAATGGATGATGAAAAGCAGAAACATTACATTAAACACCAGATACAATAATATGGTAAATGGTAAAAGTAATAATAAGGAGCAGATGATTATAAACTGATAATGGTATGAAAACAGATTAGATAAGAAAAAAAACACAGATAAAAGGCAATGGAAAAGAATATTACCTACATACACCTACCACAAGTTTGTTTGAGGTAACATGATTTTTATTTATGATTTTTTATTATTAAAATTGGCTTACAAGTAATCAGACAAGCATGGCATTCCAATGAGAGACTGGAGGATGAAATGAAACCGAAGATCACACAGTTAATGAGGCATCAAGCCGTTTGAATTAATTAGGCATCAAAAAACAATCTTGCGGAAGGCGTGTGCTTGAACCATAACAATTGTCCTACTTGAGGCGAAGAGAAAACTCTGCAATGTGAGTATGTCAAAGTCTACCTTAAAACAAACCAGAAGCTGCACGGATCTTGTTCCTTTCAAAGTCAAGAAAAGAAGAGAAAATAGTCGTCCAAGAACCAACGCTTTAGCGGCTACAATTGAGCATCAAAGTTTTACCCACGGGGAAAAAGAAAAAAAAAGATCATAAGAACCCGTCGAAATAGTACAATAATTTCAACCAGGAAAAAAAAAAAGTCATAGGTGAAATGAAAGGATACAAGATTTCTTACCTATAACTGCCAAGATCTTATGGCCATTATAGCTCCGCATCAGAACATCCACAAAAAACTCCAACATTTAGCAGCATAACCAGGGACAGGGATTCAAGCAGAGGAGAGCTCTTATCTTTCCACCCAAAAAAATGACCTTTTTCATGATTCAGCATCAAATCCCTCCAAGAATACCTAAAGAGGCACATTTAAACCAGCATTTAACACTATTAAGTAAGCAAGAGATCAACCATCAAACAAGAAGATAAAAAACCGATCTTGGAGCAAGAAATATACTCGAATTCCGGATTCGGAAAAGGGCATGCAGCGAAGAAAGAGGAGAAAAGTGGAGGGTTTTCAAGGGGGTGACGGGAACCGGCGATCAAAGAATCAAAGAAGAGGAGATCTTGGGATCTTTGGGGATTTAATGCAGCGGATGTTCCGGTCGGAAGAATTTCTAGGGTTTGAGCTGGCGCCCCACTGTATACGCTCTCCCCCTCGGACACACTGAAATCAAAAACTTCCCCCCAAACCCGCCGAGATTCCCCGTTGCGTGCTTCTCTCCGCATTTGTTTATTTCTTCTTTATCTGGCAAATAAGCGTGAAATCCAGTGCAGTGTGGCGGGGTCACATTTAAAATTAAAAAAAAAAAATACTAGCGAGACAACATTCTTGGAGTGATCACAGCCGTCCATCAATCCTATTCAAACAAAAATTCCGTTGATGGACGGTTGTGATTTCTCAATTGACAAAAATGTTGCATAGTACATTTGATGTACACCGGTCATGATTCTGCTGAGTAAAAGATATAAAAAATTTAAAATAACAGTCATTATGATGGTTTCTCCTACTGAACACTACAAGGAGAAAAGGTGACCACCAATATAGCAAGTTATTTCAAGTTACAAGAGTCCCTCAAAAATAATAATAATAATAATAATAATAATTAATATTTTTATTTATATTATTTTTTATTAAAATATATTATTATAAAATTTAAATTTTTAAACAATTTTCTCCAAAAGAGATTGGGTGGTTGAAAACAATTTTTTTATTAATTGAATGGTTATTTGAAAATTATGCTATTATTTTCCTACATTTGTTATTTGTTCTCTCTTACAACATGGTTATAACATAAATTATAATAATCATTATTTTAAATATATGAACCCATAAGAGTATTTTGTAGATATGTAATTTTCCATTGTGAATTAAACCATGTCAATTAGTGAGGGAAACGGCCTTCCAGGTTCTTTTGAGCGGTAGAGAAGTACGATCACATGGTTGGAATTGTTTTGGGTATATGTGCCACTTTAATGAAGAATCAATAAAATAGTAAAAGAATATTAAGCATGCAGAACTAGTCTAGGAGGGAGAATTTAATTAATGATTGTTATGGTATCAATTAAGACAAACTTAATGTGCTCAAAATTATAATTAACTTAAGGTGCTCTCATTTTCATTTTGTTTTCATCCTTTTTCTTCTACTTGCTTTTCTTCCTTTTTTTTTTTTTTTTTTTTTTTTTTTTGTGTATGTTGATAATATGGGATGGAGGGTGGAGATTTTTCTCTTCCCCCATTCTCTCTCCGTCATGTACTTAGCTCCATTTCCTTATTTTTCAGAAATTACTTGAAGGAAAAAAATGCTTTAAATAAGATTAGAGATTCGGAGGATTCTTACTGTAAGGACACCAGAAACAATTAGAATCCGAGAAACAAGGAAACATCATTATCAAAATATTAAGTGCGTACTGTAAAAAAAATATTATTCCAATGTAGCTTGTACAATTACTATTTGTGTTCTTTGCAGTGTTAAAGAATTTGTCAAAGGAAATCTTGTGATCACCTAATTATGCTTGTTGTAATTGTACAATTATAGAAATCATTGTCTATATATGACTAGTAACATGATTAAATGATTGAGAGTTAAAACAAAATTAGAAATCAATAAAATATACGTTGAAATTCATTTTCCTCTTCGCGTTCAATACCTCCCATCCACGGCATCCTCATGCAGCAAAATGACCTTCTTTTTTTGCAGAAATATGGTGGGGTTGCCACCATCCTAGAAATTTGGACCTCTCCAACCGGCTGAGATTAGTCCGGTTAGCCAGGCAGAATTACAAATTTAATACAATAGATGATAAGGGACATATAAAGCATGCAAATCTATAATTAGCTGCGAAATTGTGAGGATTGTAATATCATATACCATTTATAGATTTGGAAAAGAAAAAGAAGAGAAGGGGACTGAAAATAGCAAAGCTTTTCAATACTTACCTTCATAATCATTTCTAAATATTTTTATAAAAAAAAATTAGAAAGAGATTTCGAAATAAGCAACATTGTGCAGTCCCAGTTTCAAACCAAAGTGGTGGCATTTGCACCATAGTTCTCTTGTATTTTTTTCCCTTTTTGTTGAGTATCCTCACCATGTTTCTCACAACCAAAAAAAAAAAAACTTGGGCATGCTGCAAGGTTTTGCAGGGATTTAGCTACTGCTTCCCAAAAACATGAAAGATGAAAAAATTTTGAGATAAATCTTTTCTTGGTAATAGGTCCATATCAATTTGGAGTCTACCAACAAGACACTCCCTTGCAAATTTTCCTGTAGACATTTGCACATCACCTGAAAGGACCCATCTGATATGGATCCATCCCTATCCCTCTCGATATCTAGCCTTCATGCCAAGCTGTATTGGCTTTGATGTGTACCCAGTTCATCAACTTTCAGGAAAAAATTAGCAAGCAAAGACAGGCAGAAAACCACTCTGTCCCCACCAATCTCTTTATTATGAGTCACCAGGATTTCCTCCTAAATTGTAGGCCCTATGTTACATGTGACCATCACCATCAAGTGCCACTATGAATGGTGACTGTCTATTAGTGTGCTACATTAGGTGTAACAAAGTAATAGGCTCATTGGAACTCCTAAGACATCCTAGTTTATCAATATGTAAGCTGCTTTTGTGCTATTTTAAATGATAACATTTGCACTCATTACATAAATGTACAGCATGATTGCTTAGTGTTGAATCAAGCAAAGCCTTCAGGTTGTTTCAGATATAAATTCATGTTTTGTTCATAACAACAGAGACAAAATCGGTGAGCTATGGCGGTGATTGCTTTTAGTGATTAAGAAGGATAGTCCTATCAGTGTTTAAAATGCATGTAGTCCTATCAGTGTTAAAATGCATGCCGAGAGAGGCATTATCAACCTGATTCACAATAAATTCTCACTATTATCCTAATTGTTGCCATCTTTTCACTGACTTCAAGGAGTCCGATGGGTGCTTGATCCACAACTCTCTCCAATTCATTCATTTTCCGTTCCCCTGTCTCTGTTTCTCCCTTGACTGATGGTAGCTTCATAAGAGCCATGAAATGCTTCTGAATAAAAGTTTCTCAAAAAAGTTAAAGGTGAGAGAAAGTGTTTGGGGTAGGTGTGAGCTCGATGGTGAAAAAGTTAGCTATGGATTCATATTTGTATGTGAACTTTTTCAGGCAAGGGTAGAGGGTCCCCTCTCAACAATTATGGCCTTTGGGACATCTTTGACTCTTTGGTTGCACATGCCATATGAAAGGCAGCACCTAGGCTAGTTGCATTTCAAATATTCAATAGCAAAAACTTGTTTCTTATCTATGGGAACGTGAGGACACAGACCCCATTCCTCACCTTGTCTAAGGAACCTGGGCAGCAGCAGACAAGGAACTTTACCAAGCATAGGGATTTGTGACAATGGCCTTTGTGTTCAATTAAAAAGACAGCAGCCTTTGTTGAAGAATGCAAGGCCCTGCAATGAAGCCTAAACTATTATGGAGATGCTTAGCTTTGCTGTTAGTGTCTTAGAGTTAGGATTGGAACTAATTAATGGGGCTTATCCATTTCATTACCTAACAAGCTTATGTAGGTCCTTGGGTTGTTGCATGTGGTCACATGCCAACTTGACCATAATTTGCATTATTTACTTAGCCAAGCAATCATGTGTGGATAAATGCTCAGGACATCTCATTTGCTGTTTGTCTACTTATAAAGAAAACATGAACCCTGCCATCATCTGGTGAACCTGATTTATTTCAAGTGGACCGGTAGTGGGGACGCATTATATTGAATGATAGGAAAATTATGTTTCAATTTGACATTGCAGATACTCTTTCCAGAAATTGATCCAAGGACAATGTACTTAATTTCCTATTGGAAGGTAAAGGACTTTCTTTTCCATAGACCAGTGGAAGTTATAATGTTCCAATCGGTTGTCGGTCCTTATTTTGGAAGGAAATGGTGGCGCCACGCTGCTGGATTTTTGTCAATAAATTTCCCTTATTGATCCCAAACATCAGAAGACTAGTGCTTGCTTGAGCTGAAGCATGTTAATCCAACAGTGATGCCTCTTAAGGGTCAACAAGATATATTTGGAAGATGGTAATCTTCTGGCAGCAATTGGACAGAGGGCAGCTATTGCATGAGATACGACCTCGGAATTCATTGGCAAGAGGGTGTTTACATTGAATGGATCTGCTCTGAAACCAAGCGAAGGATTATGTTGGCCAAGTTGCGAAAGGGATCGATGAAATATCATTTGTGTGGTGGATTAGCTTAACAATTATCCTGCTTTGTAGCATGCCCAGTAAAGATGCACTTGTCAAATCCGTCATATGACCAGCCCAACTTCTATATGAACAGTATATATGATGTTTGTGACTTAATTGGCTTTGGTCACTCTTACATTTAAACTCCAAGGAGAACTTTAATTAGCATATGAATATGATGTGGTATGGTGACAAAGTGGGTGTCACTCAACTTCTATGCTTTCATCCAAGTGCTGAAGTGTGTGGGCCATCTAAGCATGCTCAGAAACTCCTATAAAGATGTCCTACGATCATTTGGTGGATGGCATACATCTAGATGTCCATGTTTAATGCTTTAAGAACATTCCAAGCAGTTACAAGAAATATGATTGACATGACCAAAAGGAGTGAATTTCTGTTTGATAGAATTTTTAGCAAAAGTGGGCTGTGATGAAGCATCATTGGCATTGCATGCCCTTTTTTGTCACCATCCTCCATTCCAACTTGCATCTCCTCCCCATTACCTTGGTATGTATACAATTATTCACAAGGAAAGAAATATTGTATCATCAGGACACTATCCACAGTTCCAAGTGTGATGTAACCTACCTTCTACTTCAGATTGATGCCACTTTGTTCAAGCATCTGATTCTAAGATTAACTGAAATTTACAAGATCTGTTTGAGCTATTAAGGAAAAAATATTTTTCCTTTTCGTTTGCTTCAATAAATCATCCACTGATTTCTTTTGATGATAACAAAGCAATATGCCGCCCGATAAATCCACCAATGATTGCCAACAATTGTTAGCTTAGTTGGTTATCGCTATCCCCCAAGCCCTTGGAGGAGATCCAGTGTTTAAATCCTAGGCACTGCTAAAAAAGGAAATGAATAAAAAGACAGTTTAAAATACGAGGGTAAACACATTTTTCTGTGTAGTTTTATGTTTTCTAGATTGATGATGGCTGCATTTTTTATTAAAGACGACTCGACATGGGATGTTTCAAATCACTATTCCTTTTTTTTTTTTTTGGAGGCAAATACCATGAATTTGATGTCGTAATGCTTTTTAATTTATTATTCTCATATCTCACACGTATCATATCATTTATTTTTCATATGTTTCTTTCGCACTTATTTCTCATATCTTTCTCTTCTCCACAATCCTTCCTGACTTCTGATGAATTGTCATCTTTCTCAACTTGACAGCCCAAGGGTAGACAGCAGGCTTCAGGGGAAGCCAACCAAGTACATAGAAGTAGTTCTTTCCTCAAGAAGTTGTTCAGAGGACAACAAAAAGAGGGAATTTAATTGAATGATAAGCTAAATTATAAGTGCGAAAGTTATTCTTGCTTGTATACTTAAATGTTGAATGTATTCCTTCATATAAAATTGATCTCCCTCAGAGTCCAAATGAATCAACAGCATTATTCTTTTTACCTGCCACATTGTGAAGAGCATGTCAAATTCTCTGATATGAGGAGGAGCCACACAAGCTGCGGTTGGTGTTGTTTAATGGCAAGCACCATATACCTTCCTTTTCGTCCTATAACACCTTTTCAATTAAAACATTAGCTCAGACTGTTTAATATTTCTGTTCATATCCCACTTTTCGCAATTTGATTGGTCCATCCATCCACAGTGCAATTTGTTACCACAAAGGCGACGACTGCTACGAGCATCATGAGACAATGGAAAAGAAGAAAAGAGAAAAGGCATTTAGAACATGCCAACATGATGCTTTCTAATCTAGCTATTATCAGGCTCGTATCCCCTCAAATGCTCTTCTTAAACTTTCAGAGGAGAAAGTATGACTAAAGTTCTGCTAGGCATAGTATCAGACATGCTCACATGGCAAATGAATGAGAGAGAGAGAGAGGAGAGAGAGAGAGATTTAGTCAAGGGATATTGTGGTGTGGAATACCATGAGAGAGAGAGAGAGAGAGAGAGAGACTTTAGTCAAGGGGTATTGTGGTGAGGAATAACATGATCACCTTTGCTTCTGCTTCTACTCAAGTGGGGAGTAACAAAATCAACTTTGTTCTCCCTTCATTCCCCACAAGATGCTGTTGATGTCGATGTGGGAATCCAGGAAGAAAAGAAGGGCCATGAGTCAAACCCATTGCGAGGTTGCCAATAGGGAAAGGGTTTGATGCATGGGAATCCAATTCTGAGAGGATGGGATTCTCCCACCAAGCTCACTAAAGCGTTGACCTTGGAATATATTAACAAACATCTCAAAGTGGAAACTTTTCCGCTCGCCATCTTTTCTCTAGTCATAAGACAGGCAATAGATTCTTGATCCATAAAAGCAATTCATTCAAATTTCTAATGAGGACGACATGTGTTTCTTTACTCCCATAGATTAAAGATAGCATCCAAGGCCTTTGTGATATGGGTAATATCCAAGCCTTCCTTTCAAAATCTCTCCTTCTCTCACCCTATAGAACTCTTTCTCCTCTTGTGAGTGTATCTATGTATAAATCTCCTGCAACATCTCCCCACCTCTGAACACTGAAAAGATAGTGATGAATGAGAAGAGAAAGCTTTGGGCAGCTCTCGGCTCACTCAAAGACTATTACACAACTAATAGAGCTATGATCTCTAATCAAAAGATCCTATCCAACATAGAGGCTGCCATCGTTCGTTGCACCAACCACCATGACGTGCCCATCGATGAGAAGTATGTGCATGAAATTCTCTTCATAGTCTCAAATGCTCCCGGGTCGATCACCTTCCTTGCTAGAAGGATGTCTATGAAGCTTGAGACCGCACGAGACCCGGTGGTAGCTCTCAAGACCCTTGTCCTACTCCATCGTCTCCTTCGTGGGGGTGACCGCTACTTCGAGCAAGATTTACGCAACTTGTGGTATTCCAGAGACCTTCATCTGGATTTATCATGGCGTGCAGGAGCTCCAGATGGCTCCCACACTTTTCTCCTCAACTACTCGTTGTTCCTTGAAGAAAGGTTGGGATGGATCATAAACCAAGCTGGTGTGCTGGAGCCAATTAGACCATCGCACTCCGACTTCCAATCTTATGAAGAGGAGGCAGCTGATTTGCTCTTGCATAGATTGTTGAAAGGCCAATTGTTGCTCGACCGAGTCATGGATTGTTTGCCGGTTGACATTTCATGTATGAACTGTGTGACACAATCAGCTCTCAGCATAATCTTGAGAGAGAGCTTCCGAGTCTATGAAAGCTTCCGTGAAGGGGTAGAAACTGTGGTGAGTTCCTTCTTTGATCTTAAGAATCCATAAGAGTTTTAGCTATTGACATCCTTAAAAAGGCATGCAGCCAAACCCCCCAACTTCATGAATTCTATGATAAATGCAAGAGAAGCATAGTGGGCAGGAACTTGGACTACCCTTCTGTTCGAATTATTTCAGACGCACAGATTTCATCAATGGAAGAGTTCTTGGCCACTAAGTGCAATGAAACAGCTTCAGTTGCCTCTGAGGATCCTAAGTTGATGAGAAGGATCAGAGAAGGGGAGAGCATAGTGCAAGAAGCCAAAGTGAAAGAAAAGAATGAAGCCTCAAGTACTTTATTTTCTCAGAAACTGGAGACAAAGATAAGCACAGTGTGGGTTGAATTTGATGAAGAAGACTCACAAACTTCCAACTTCTTTCTCACGGGGCTTGACCATCGGTTAGCAGGTGTTGCTGATGATTCGCCAACCGAAGGGGAGAGTTCAGGGCAAGCCATGCATCTACTATAACCTAATTCGGTTCTTCCCCTGCAGTTCCAGTAGGGTTTTTTCTTGAGTGGGAGATTGGTTAATGGCTACCTAAGAATGGTTTCCTGTTTCTTTTTGGCTTGTTTGGTTTACGGGCTGTGGTGTCTTCCAAGTGTCAAGATAGTTTTCGTTTAACTGATATTGTTACTGTTGATGTTATTTGTATTCTTTTTAACATAGTAAAGGAAACAAAATGATATTTATGGACTCTAGGTTTGTGTCTCTACTCTCAGTTTTGGATTGTTGTGAGTAAAATTTAATTTGTTTCTCAACCTGTCTGTAATTTGCAAGGCTTTGATTAAAGAAAGCACTTTGAAGTTGGCTGATGAGTGATGACCTAGTAATCTAGTTGATTAAATGCTTCATCTGATGACAATAATATAAACAAGGAGCAGTGCAGTTTGACTAGGATAAAAGTCGCTACAATGATGCAAAGTGAGTGCTGAAGATTTAATGTTATGTTGTCTGTATCAACATCAACCGGAAATATTTCCACCATGGCTGCTAGGAACCTTTCTCCAATCAAGCATTGTATTAATAAGCCAGGCTTTTATGCGGGGCCTAGTCTGCCTTTATCCGTGCAAGGTCAACTCCCCTTTTTCTTCTTTTTTTGCTTTAAATGACTAGAATTATGCATCCCTCTTAGCTTCTGATTCAAGTTTTTAATTGACACTTTTTTCACGATCACTGATTCTCTCATGTGTTTTCATAAAGGCACGAACATCTTGCTTATTTATCTTTTACATTATCTCCAATATGCTCTATTCCAGCATTCCATTCGTTATTGGTTTCGCTCTGAATTTATTTATGTACTGATCTCTAACCGTCATTTACGGTCCTTCAATTCTCTCTACTCTGCTTTCCTAACTTCTACATATATTGTACAGTTTGCCTCGATTTCCATTTGGTGTGCACAGTTATAATGAATCATGCATTGAATCTTGTTTCCTCCTTTGGTGATGGCATTTTTTTTTTTTTTTCTTTTGCACCTTATACGACCTCCTTACCAGTGTTGGACCATTACTATAGAGAAGCTCCTCTACCTGTTAGATCTTTGCGTTGCAAACCGAACATTGAACAATAACCATTTTCCAGATGCATAATCTCTAATGGGTTTCATCCTGTGCATCACTTCTCTCAGTAATAAATTTTGATTTAGAGGAGGTTGACGGTAAGGTCGTAAGCTTTTATTGTTTGAAGGGGGTTGTCGGTCAATATTCCTTTTATTAGATTGCACATCGAAGACAGACTGGATGTTCGAAGCCATGAGTGAGTGACACTGATCTTGCAATAAAAGAGAAGAAGCTCAAATCCTCTCCGGTTATTAATGAAACAGCATCCCACCTTGTACCGAAAGCATTTAAGCTCCATCTGAAAAGCCTGAACCTTTCCAGTTATTTATGAACAAAACCCCACCATGCAGCAAAAGCAGTGAAAGCGCCATTTCAGAAGTCTGAACCATCTTTTAACTTCCATCATGCATCTGTCGATTAAAACATGGTTCAGCCTTTTTGCCAAGATTTCGTTTCATCTGGTGGTACAAATTTTGAGGGGAGGAGGGAGCCTAGTTTGTACAAGCCATCATTTTAATTCCAAGGGCTGAAACCATGCTTGAATTCGATCAGACTTCTTAGACAAGCAAGGGTAGTTGCAGATATCTTGTTGTGGTGATTTGAGATCGATGTTACCAACACGAAACTTCTAATGATCGGCAAATCCAGAGGTATGTCGGTTATCTTTAAATCATTGTGATGGGAACAGACCGTCCATCTAAGCAATTGAATTATTCTTGGTGATCGGTCAGGGACAGATGACAGAAACAGATGAGCGTGAGTCAGGACAGATGACCCTCCAACAATAAAGCTTTGTCCGACCACTTGGCAGTGCGATACCACGTGAGGCCATGTTCTATGCTTCATGTGGGACCCTTACTAAATGTTATCCTGAGGATTGGGCCCCCTTCATATGTAAATATAAAATTCAATTCCACAATAACGGAGAAATTATGTAAATTCTTTTCCCACTTAATAGATTTGTCTGTTAAGCCTTCCACCCAATGGATCTCAAAGCTAATGGAGCCCTTTAACTTTTCAGGTTTGAATTTCCTGTTGGTAATTGACACACATGGCAACGCTTAACCGTTTAGCATATTTAACTTGTTTCAACTTGTTACAGATCAGATTTAGATTACCTGTTTAATAAAATGATCGAATTTATTTCTAAATTTTTGATCTGGTTGATAAACTAGTATGGTTCGGATGGACAAATTTTTTGATCTTATATTTGACCCGACCCGACCTGATTGTCAACCCCAGCAAGGAGCAATTGAGTCCAGTGGATGTGTAAGGAGGCCTTTGAGTCTGCCTTGGGCAGCTGGCCCAAGATTCATAAACAAGGTCCAACCCCCATTTTCCTGACGATCAAACCAAAGTTTGTGTTGTACCATCTTAGGTAACACCCACCACAGCATTCATAGCAAATTGGGAAGTCTAGAGTTCCAAGAATTCATTAGAATTTGACCACAGGAAGCTGGCATGATGTAGCAGAGATTCTAATAATTCCTGGCAAGCAAATACAGGTGAAATGTATGCAAGCAATCTGCGTCTGGAAGACATATGCAATAAAGACTATACGCACTTTAAGAGTCAAGTCCCAGGCTTACAAGATGAGAAGAAACCAGATTGATTATTAACAACATATGGAAGATCAAAATATGATTATATAAAAGATATGTTTAACCTAGTTTTCAAGGTTCTCATTATTTTGATGAATGTCATGCAACTTATTACAACCTCCACCTATAAAGGAGCAACAATAAAAGAGAACTATTTCAATCAATTTGAAGAAAGAACCCTTCCACCTTTCATGCAAATTCAATAGATTTTTAATCATCCACGACCTATAATATCATTGGAAGCCAACCAATCTGCCTAAAGGTGAAGGTAAAACTCAGGGAACCAACTGCTATAAAACCAAAGTGAATACTTTTCCTCCATATAATGACGGTGGAATGCTTTTGAGAGCATTTGGCTCCAAATATTTTCTAGAGGAAATCAATTAAAAATATCATAAAATGAAAATCAACTAAGAAACATCCAAATCAACCAAAGTTTAATCCTCTAATATATTTAGATCAAGATCAAGTATTTGAAATTGCAAATTAAACACTTCAGCTCATTAATATTTCCATCAATCATTTTTTGCCGACTAAATGTGCGGGCAAGAGAGATCCAAAATAAACAATTTTTTGTTTCTAAGTATTTTATATATTGTAGTTCATACAACCACTGGTGTTGATTTTGATTTTGCAAAGCCCTTTATTGATTTCCATATTTTAGAACCAAAAAATCTCAGAAACATTCTAGCCTCCGCGTGCCCACCCACCCCCACCCCCCCGGCCCTTCCCCGGCCACTCTCTCTCTTCTCCCCCAGAAACATTCTAGCCTCTCCCTTCCCCCACACCCCACCCCACCCCCACAACCACCTTCTCCACATATATACACACTCTCTTCTGGCAAATGAGAAAATTATATGCTCAAAAGTTCCAATCTCTCATAATTGCATATGGATGCTTATTCAAGTATTCAAGATGTACAATATATACATGCACGTCCTTAACAACATTAGTTTGTGATTAATTTAGGAACAAGTTTGCTTTTCACAGTTCTATGCTATTTTGAATGTCTGTCACTCTTGCAACAGGAAAAGCCCCAAAAAGTTGTGTATGCCAATAAAGACAAATATATTACTCCAGCAGAACACTATTAGCTTTAAAAGGCAATAAAATCAGTACTGAAATTCACCCTCAAAAGCTCTACAAAAAGAAATTCACCCACATTAAACTTGTTCATAAAGAAGAGGATAAGTTGCAATATCTGGAAGTGAATAATCATACTTGATGAAGAGAAGAAAAGGAACATCAATCTATGAGATACTCAACTAGTTTAAAGAATTTGAGATACCAGAGACCAGTGTCAGTTGTGCAAACATTACAGACTGCGCAACTCAGAGGCTGTCCAAGCACATTGACTGGGATGTATTCCTTGAAACTCTGGACAACTGAAAGTTTTCCTTCAAAAAAAAAGCATGAGAACTTCAGACCACCAATCAAACAGCCAAGAAAGAAATCACAGGTCCTGAAGCAGTAGAGAAAAGCTTGTCAAATGAAGCACTCCATTAGATAAGCTAGAAATGTTAAAATCAAAATTACCCATTACAGTCTGTTAACAGTAAATAGAGACTGATAATCAAGCTAAGAAAGAAATCACAGGTCCTGAAGCAGTAGAAAATGTCTGCCAAAAGGACACACTCCACTAGATTAGCCAAGAAATGTTTGATCATAAACAGAAAATTACCCATTACAGTATGTTAACACTAAATAGACACCAATATTCAACAAGAATATGTCCAACATGACTACATTTAGTCTACAATGAGATCAAGACTCAAGCACGCAGGTTTGTTCACTGCTGCATCCAAAATGGTTCTCCCCCTTGTATTTCTGAGGCCCCCATCTCTAAAACATCAACCACAAGCTTTCTAGTCCCATCATGCTCGGGCTCTCTTGTTGCTGCAAGCAGGGCATTTGTACTGCTTGATGTGCTCGGCCCTGGCAGGAGTGATCCTGACACACTTGCCATGGAACCATCTCTCACAAATGTCACAGCAAATCCAGAATTCATCATTGGCATAGTTGTCCCCACATGCACCACACAGAGTATTTCCATGCTCTTCTTCATCCTGATCTTCTCCTTCGCTCTCTTCTTCATCTTTCGGGGGAGGCATCTTTGAGGCCTTTGTATGAGACTCAGACTGACGTGAAGGCTGAAAGTAGAATAAAGGACAACGATGCCCAAAAGAAAAAGGAAAAATAAATTGAGATGGTTTTGACAAATTGACAACGGTGGTGCAAGACATTCATATTCACCTTTGAGCCAGTCTTGTTGCTCTTGCTGCTGCTGTTAGTGGGTTTTTCTTTGGACTGCTTCTTGGCAGTTCCTGTCACAACCTCGTATATAGTAGGGAGACCATTTATCATGTGGAAGAGTTGCTTCCTGTAATTTCAGCGCCATAAAAAAATTATCAAGCATCAGCCATTTCCATCATAATTCGAATTTGCACTGTTTAAAATAGATATATCATTTTGTTTAAAAAATAATGCTCTGAAACTAAAAGAGAACATCATATGCAGCTGGGCATAACAGGGCTTCCTTCAGCAGAAAATATGAAGTATGCATGGTACTTTTCTATCAAAGATCCAAATCGGCAATCAGCAGCGCCTTGTGAGGCTGTTCCATTAGCTCATGAATAGAGTCAGACTTGAGAAGAAGTAACACCTAGGGTGATGTGAAGCATAGGCAGGACTTGGTTCGAAGGTCAGTGCAAGGGAAAATCCAACACCTGCACAAAGATTTTTGTATACATGTCTAGAAGATAGCTTTGTCATTACGCAAGCTATATACGATAAATCAACAATATCATATGCATATCATAACAGAGAACTCCCGCAGTTCATATACTGCGAAGCAATATTATTAGATGCAACAGTTAAAACAGAGTTTCATCAGTCTGCCCTGATGATAATAAATGGAATGCACCAGAACATGACCAAAATAGGGTATAATGAATAGATGATACAAGAGAAGACCAAGATTTTAAATATAACTGCTGTTCACCACATAAAAATCATTGTTGGAAATTGAAGACTATTCAAAAGAACGGAAGAACACAAAGGTGGAAAGACTTTAGCAAGATTTCAAAGGTTTAATCTGACAACACAACAATGGTTTTGTGCTATAATAGGGAGCAACAATAGCAAGTGTGCCCAGTGTCATGATAAGGATGTCAGAATTAGATAGTACAAGGATGCCTAACATACCAGAAACTAGACATTATTATTAATTTGATGGTGAAGAAAAATTTCAACCAATCTCCAACTGGAGACAATCTATAATCCTCTTTTGGAAGGAAAATGAAAATCACTTATTGAAAAGTTTGATTTGATTTTCCAGAAGTGTGAGCACATTGCAACTGAGAATGATGGTGGATAAAGAACCAGTTGGAAAATAGAAGAAAAGGGCATCAGCTGTCAGATCAGACACCTCTATAATAAATCTGATAGATACAAGAATCCAGGAGACAAAAACCTTACTCATGCAATGAATGTTGGACCTAGACAGATGGAACAGTAAAGAGTTTTTCATTCAAAACATTTTTTGACTGATTCAACTAACCCAGGCTTGCACTTCAAGTAAAAAATGGTGCAAATTGAGTGATCCTTGAAATGAAATTGAAGGATTATAGGGCTTCTAGGGCATTCAGAACTTTGGGTTAATGATGACAAACAGGACAGATAAGGTTTTAGTGGTTTGTTGTTCTGCAGCATCAAGAAGATCGTATAATTAATGCACACCATGTTTTGATAGATAAACAAATTAATAGCCCAGCTTCTAGTTTACATCACATGGTAAACCTTCAAGGTTCCTGTTCTTAAACAGCGCTTTCAAATTTCAAACATTGCATTACTGCATCGTACATTTAAACAATATTAGAAACATTTTTCCCAAAAAAATATATAAGAAATAGAAAGGAAAACAAAGCAGTTGCCTCCATAGCCCTCCTTTTCCTGTTCCTTTCCTCATTTTTCAGGATGGGCAGGTGGAGTTAAGCCCTAAAATTATGATGGTCTAAAAATAATTGGATGAAGCAAATCTAGAATCACTGCTACCTTCTCCTTTAGGTACACTAACAATAACTAACGCACTTAAATCTTCCATCCTTTCAAGTATTCTCTGCAAAAAGTAACAAGTAATCCTCCCTCTAGTTACCAAAAGCCCTTCCAAGTTTTGCTCCTATAACCATATCTCCAGTATCATCTTCAAAAATGACCAATTCCAAGTCATGCTTCAAAGCTGCCTTCTTCACATCTAGTAAGGAGCTCTTTGAGAAGTCTACCATATCCTTCTCATTTACAATCTCATAAAATATTTTATGGTAGACATAAATAAATATATTCAAAAGCTGGGAGTGGACGTTACAAAACCACTGGTCTGTGGAACAGAATCATCCATAATGTTCATAGAGTAAGATTGAAGAGGTTTAATTAATCCATAGATCAACACAAAATATCGGTCGAATCAAGATTCAATTGGAGAGAACTGGCTGATGGAACTAATCAGCATAGCTAAACAAAGATAGGTTTATTGAGGGCATGGTATTTTCACGAGAAAAATGATAATAAAAAGGTAAGAATAGCAGATTTTACTCCTTGAGAATGAAAACTATGTATACAGAAATATGAATCATGGAGTAAAAAAAAAAAAAATAGAAAACCTATCAGAAAGACCCTAAATAGTTCAGTGGAGAGGAAGAATTGGTGATATGGAGAAATTCTATTAGGAGATTTAGCATCCGTTGGAGTAAAAAGGGTTTCTAAAGTGTACCATAAGCACAACGGAAGGTGCGACCTAAAAGCCACATTCTATAAATAGTCATCTAAGAAGCCAGTTTCACAATCACGTCTCTAAATCATGTGAACTTCCATCTGGCAGAAACACACACACACATAAATATAAATACATATATGCACATACATGCACATCTACATTCAATTTCACAGTCATGTGAACTTCATCTGGCATAAAAATACACATGCACAAATATATGCACATATGTACACGTACATATGCATGTATGTACATACGTACATATGCAAGTATATATGAATGCATATAGGAGACACATCTACAAGCCTTTATAAAGCTAAATTTGGCACCCAAAAGAACAACTAATTTTAACATTGAAAGTAACGGTCTGTAGCCAAATATTAAAACATAGAAGTTACTTAAATATTCTACATTACCAAAATGTTGGCTATATGCAAGATCATAAAAATAGAACATGGTCCCTCTAGAGGGCAGATATACAGCTTGCATGTTAAATTTCTCATAAGATTAAGGCATGTAACATATGAAGATAATTCTACATAAGCACAGTGTAACCATGACCCGTCGGTCAAGAGTTTGTCATGAGCACTGCATCCTCCAACAATCACACCCGGGTTTTAAAAAATAATTAATGATAATGCTTTTAATTCTGATGCTGGGAGGTGTTGAACTAGCGAAGAAAATAAAAGATCAAGGAGGATGTCGATCGAACCAATTGTAGTGAGGTAGAAACCCCACCACGGCATATCTGACATGAGATGTTGGAGCCTAAACAGAGGCAACAGCAAATCCAAGCACCAAAGAGTCTCTAATGAAGGCGAACGGTAGTTGAAGGAGGAGGTATAGCAGGTCTCTTTCTTCCAAGGCCAATCACCACCTTGACTGGTCGCTCCAAGGATATAGCTCTCACTCATTCACTCACAAACCCTACGGATCCACCAAATGGGAGAAGGGAGAGAATAGAGAGAAGAACATGGGAAGAATAATTCCCAAAGTAAAATTTCACTACTAAATAAACCCAAGGATGACCACCATTGGAGCCCTGATGGGGTATTTACAAGCAATACAAGGGACCCCTTTTCTTCTCCTTTCCAGTGCGGGATTCAAATCTTATTATAACTCAAATAACTCTTAACTATTAGCCTTCCTAATAGCATGGAGAGTTTCTCAAAAAAATAATAATAAAATCAAAAACTCCTAAAGTTTACTAATATAAAATTTCCTAAATAGCTAATTGGCACCCAATGTGAGGTGGCACCCAATATGAGACTCAAACCCAAGCACGCACAAGGTCAACCCCAAACTCTACCGCATCATACTCACCTAGTTGGAGAAAACTCACCATTAAGTCGGATCTTCTTGATCTTCATGGTAAGGCAAGAGATCAAGTACATTAAAAGTTGCAAACAAAACACCATATCTAGGAAGTTCAATTTTTGTAAGCCTTGCAATTGATGTGTTTCAGAACTTTGAAAGGACCATCTGCTCGATGAGAAAACTCGGCATTCTTGGAAGGACAATGCTCTTTCCTCAAGTGCACCCAAACAAGGTCACCTTCTTTGAAGATGGCAGATTTTCTATGTTTGTTGGCATGATGCCAATACTTAAATGTTTGTCTAAGAATCCTCTCTCGCACCACTTCATGCAGCCTATTTATCACATAAGCGCATTCATCAACATCTCCAACTGAATTGGTGTGTCGTTAGTAGGGCACAAGGTCCAATAGGCTCAAAGGTGTCTACCATAGACACCTTCAAACAAACACTTCCTGATTGCTTGGCTCATTGAATTGTTGTAGGCAAATTCAACTTGGGCCCATAAGAGATCCCACTATCGCACATGATTACTAGCAAAACTTCTTAATAGATTTCTTAAACTTTGGTTACCATTGTAGATGGCTAGCAGAGTTGAATTGGAATTGAGTATCCATCTTTTGCCATAAGGTTAGCCAGAAATGACTCATAAACTTCACATCTCCATCAGATGTAATCGTCTTAGGAATACCATGAAGTTGCAAGATCTTGCAACAGAAGAGCTCAATAATATGAGAGTAATCATGCATCTTCTAGCAAGGCACAGAGCATGCCATCCTTATTGCACCAAGTCCTATGTAAGCCCACAATGAAATCCATGCTCACATCTTCCCATTGCGCTTGTGGAACTGGCAACAGCAAGAATAGTCCTGTATTATGTTCTCCAGCTTTGGCAATGGGCAAACTTAATATCGTCCAATATGACGCATTATATCATTTTCCATTAGTGAACAATAAAATTTTTTCTTGATAAGCACCATTGTTTTGTCTCACCCAAAATGTCCAGTGAGTCTGTCATTATGGGCTTCAAAGATAATAGCTTGACACACTGAATATTAAGATGTGGATAACTAGTTGCCCTAAATGGGAATCCTCCTTGGCAATGAAATTGCCAATGTGAACCCTCATCACAATGCTACCAAAAAAAAACTCTCCAAAATATGGATGTTTTTGGTACAATTCCTTTACAACTTCAAATCCAATGACCGTCAACTACATGGTGGAATGAAGTCAATGTCGTCGATTCAAAGTGTCCTCTACTTGACTCTAAGTGCCCGACTTATGCTTGAGGAGGAAAGGAAAAGGCTTAAGAAACTCACTCCAAATGATATGCCGACAACTAAGCTTGTGTTGGAAATTCAAATGCTTCAGTGCATCATGGTCAAGATAGAGAATAAACTCCTTATGAAATAAGTAACGGCATATGTCAAGTACTTGAGCTTGGTGTCATTCAATTTCTCACTAAAGAAGGCAATAAGGCAGCCTTATTGGCTAAGGACAGTGCCAATGCCAACACTGGAAACGTCACAACCAACTTCGAAGACTATATCAAAACTTGGGAGCGCTAACACTAGTGCTCCAGTAGTTCTTTTCAATTCTTCAAAGCTTCTTTATGCCCTCTCATTTCATCGAAATTGATCTCCCTCCATGCACTCAATCCTCAGCGTGGCAATGGAACTGAAATTCTTCATAAATTGCCAATGTAAAGAAACTAAGTCATAAAAACTTCTCACCTCATGCAATGTCTTTCACATAGGCCAGATGGTGATGGCATCAACTTTACTAGGATCCACTTCAATGCCCCAGCTCGACAAAATATATCCAAGAAACACTAGCCTATAAGGAATTGACAGCTTCTACTCCCTCAAGGTCTAGAACACTTATCAATGATATGCCATGTGCTATCCTTTCGTCTTGTTGTAGACAAGGATGTCGTGAAAATACACAATGACAAATTGCCTAATGAATGGCTTGAAGACTTAGTTCATTAGATGTATGAATGGGCTTGAGGTGTTTGAAAGACCAAAAGGCATAATCATCCACTTGTACAAGCTGTCTCAAGTCTTGAAGGGAGTCTTCCACTCATCACCGGGGCATAATCAAATTTGATGCTAGCCACTTCAGAGGTTGGCCTTATAAAAAATAATCACATCATATAGATGATCAAGCAAGTCATCAAGTCAAGGGATGAGAAACTGGTACTTAATTTTACTTGTTAACAACACAACTGTCTGTACACATACACCACGATCTGTCCTTCTTAGGTACCAATAATGTTGGCACGGCACACGGATTGGCGCATCTTGTCCCATGTCCTGAACTTGTCACATCCTTTACACTCATGACAACACTTCAAATTTTTCTACCAAATTGATGCATACTTTTTGAGCTTGATGGTGACTAGTTTTATGCATCGATCATTGGTGACTTCGTTGAACTTGAAAACTTATTCAACGATGACAATTTCAATACCAAAGTTGCGATGATTGTGATGTGGTCTTGTTCGTGTTGGCATGAATCTCTTCTTCACTCAATGAAGGCTCTTCTATTATAGAAAGGATTCAGATCATCAACTTCTTAATTAGAACACTTGCTTCCATCTTCAAAGGACTCTCTATCAGAGCCATGATTGGAACCCTAATGATGTCGACATTCATGCTTCTCTTGACGTCATCGAAGCCGGTAATTTTCTTGGAATTGTTCGAGCTAGAAGCATAGTTCATCCAATTTAATGTCACATAAATCTTGCTCATGTTTAACACACTCTTCAATGTTGCAGAGACGTTAAGGCAGCCTAAAATTGAGTTCTGATACCAACTGATGCCAAAAGGTGTTGAATTTGCAAAGAAAATAGACGAACGAAGAGGATGTCAATAGAACTGATTGTGGTGAGGTAGAAACCTCACTACGGCATGTCCGACACGAGCTATCGGAGCCTAAACAATGGCAATAGCGAATCCACACACTGCATAGTCTCCAATGAAGGCGGGCGGTTGTTGGAGGAGGTGCAACAGGCCCCTCTCTTCCAAGGCCAAATCACCACCTTAAGTGGTCATTCCAAGGATACAACTCTCATATGCTTGCTCACAAACCTTATGAATCCACCAAATGAGAGGGAGAGAATAGAGAGAAGAACACGGGAAGAAATAATTCCTAAAGTAAAATTTCATCACTCAATAAACCCAAGTATGATTACAATTGAAGCCCCAATTGTGTATTTACAAGTAGAATAAAGGAACCCCTTTTCTTCCCCTTTCTAATATGGGATTTCTAATCTTATTATAACTTAAATATCTCTAACTATCAACCTTCCTAACATCAAAAGTTCTCAAGAGAAAAGTCTAATAAAATCAAAACCTCCTAAAGTTTACTAACATAAAGTTTCTTAAATAGCTAATTGGGACGAATGTGGGCACCCAATGTGGGACTCAAACCCATGTGCCTACAAGGTCAACTCTAAATGCTCCAGGTCATTACCTTTTTCATCTTTTTAAAAGGCATAAAATCTTGCCTTTTTCAACTGCATACTCCCTCAACAATTTCACAGCCAATCAAAAAACCATCCCATCAGCCCATTTTTGCATGCCATTCAATTGGAATTCAAATATGCTTTTCCATAGAATCCAACAAGCGTATGCAAAACCTATCTAATTCCTTAATTACACTCTTTCTCATACCCTCTCCCATCAACAACTTAACCAAAGTTATCCTACTTATTTCTTGATTCTAAATTCCACTTTTTTTTAAACAATACCCAAGCTTTGGAGTATCAGAATATTTATCCAGAATGTGTCAATAAATAAACACTAAAGCCTCATAAGCAACCCAAAATTAAAAATGAGACTCTTTTACACTTACAAGATTCCATGCTATCTAATAGCAAAACTTAAAGATATGGCCAACAAACAGGCTCCAAACAAACAATTCTTACAACAACTGATCACTAAACCTTCCTCTAACACACCAATCTTAGTCCTTAAACAAACCTCAATTGCCAATTAATAAAAAAAAAAGGGCTCCTCCTTTGACTCAAAAATCAATTTCTAATCACCACTCAAGAAGAATCCTTTGATACCAAATTCTTAAGACTTCCACCATGAGCCCGTCTTTGGTACATACTAGGGCTGTGTTGCATCAGTTCAGTGATTCATAATATGTTGATCAACTAACCAAATATATTACTGTTTAGAATGATGCAGTTAAATATTTATATTCAAACATGCTAAACATAAAAGAGTATAAGGCTGGAATGAAGCAATAAGAATGCAACCTCACACAGTGTTACGAAACTTTACCAAGTACAGAAAAAGAAGACATAGCTACAAAAAATCCATTTTCAAAAGCAGCGTACTGCATGAATAACATCAATGCAAGCAAAATACTAGATATGTGCATCTATATGCCCACCTGCATATTCAAATGAAAATCAAGAATACCCGAAGGGAACAGATGAAGAAATGCTTTAATTTCTACTTAGAATCAGAAACAAACGTTAATTATGGTGTCTAGGCTGCTAAATTGCTCATCCTCCTTTTATCTTCTATATCATTTCATTTTTTTTTCTCACACCAAACTATCAATTAAATCTTATATCAAATATGAAACTAATTTATACTTAGCAGTCATATTTTTCACTCAATGAACAATGTATATACTTCATCTAAAAATGGATTTTCATCAATAGGTAGCAAATGCCAAGCTTCCAAAGTGCAACAAATATGATAGCTGCACAAGATGAATGTAGTGCAATCTTCATAGCAATACATGCATATATAAGCAACTCCATCAAATAATCATTTAATCAATATCAATTGCATCCAAATAAGAAGGATGAAGAGATACAAATATCTAATTCTGTAAACCAAAACATGAAAAACATAAACATCTTAACAAAGAAACAATAAAACTAGGGGAATATGATCAGACTTCTTAGTCATTCTGAAATATCTAGGACTTTTGAATCAGTTCAATTTACTACACCCACAAAACATGATACTCGAAACAGGAATGCCATGTTTAGCTACTAAAATTCTCCAATCAATGTACCCTAGAACTAAAAAGTCAACCAATTCTCGCACGTCTATGTAAATCACTGATGCATAATTTAGCAAAAGCCAAAAGTAAATATGCTTTGAAGGTAGCTACTATCTCCAAATGCCAACAAGAAACAATCAAAACAGGTACAAGAAAAAGGAAATGAATAGAAAATAACTACCTGGCTTCTTTATCAAACCCAAAACGGGCACCAAAATAGAAGGCGACGGACAATAACCATGCATCACTGTGGACTGCAACAAGTGACAACCAATCCTTCTCATCCATTCCGTCTCGAGCAAAATTAATTCCTAATGCTGGTTCTGGAAGTTCAGGTGGAACTTCCTCAGCAGGCAAGGTTACTTCCCATGTTTCATTTGGAAAACCATATAAGCATAAATTTTCCTTTTCTGTACATGCAACAATATCACCACATTACCATGAAATATTAATCCCAGATAGTTACCCATCAAGCCAACAAATAACCCTGTTCAACAATTTATGTGACAACCCTTTTTTTTTTAACTGTATGACCAGACCACAACACCCCCACACCCCCCCCCCCCCCCCCCAACAAAAAAAAAAAAAAAACTCTCCCAAAAATTAAAAGGAAAAAAAAAAAGAATTCACGAAGAACTTATATATTCGCAACAGTTCAAAAAAAAAAATCATAATACAGCAAAAAATAGCTTTCCAGAAAAAAAAAATAATGTATGCTCAGATTGCACGCTTTGAATCAGATCAAAAGGCCAAAAAAAAAAAAGAAAAAAAAGAAGAAAAAAGAGAGAGACAAAGTATTTATCTTAAAACTATAAAATAATAGTCCAATTGAAGGCAAGCCCTTCTATGTTGCCGCAATCTAAATGAAAGTTGTGCAGCTATTACTTAATAAAGAACTCATGCATTACACATCAATATATTGTACGATAAAAATTATCCTTCTCAAATTCCTGAGAACACCCTAAAAAATAAAACAAAATCCAAGGACAACAAAAAGAATCCAACAAAAAGCAACAAATAAGCATACTATCCTCCAAAAGCGGGGTTTGACTTGCCAAAAAAAAATCTTTCATTCTTCTTCTTTCTTCTCTGCCGCAACGAATCTCCACAGAAACAAACAAAAAAGCAGGGAAAAACCGTTTAAATTCCCAAAACGGAAGAACCCACACCATAAAACCCTAAAAGCTGGCAAGTCTAGCATCAGCAAATCAAACATGAGTCTGAACCTCACCGGGATCGCACTGCTGATAGAATTTCTCCACGTCTGCAACACCAAAAAAAGAAACAAAAAATCGCAATAATGAAGAAATACAATTAGAATTAGCTTAAATAGGTAAAAATACCCAATTCTTCCAACAATATAGAAGGAGAGAGAGGGAGAGAGCGGGACCGGTAGTGAGGGCTTTGATCATTCCAGCCCGGCGGCCTCGAAAATCCCTGAATACCTCCTCCGGCGTCCGCGGATGGTACCCCCCCGGCATCCCTTCCATGACCTACACTAGAAGAGAGCAGGAATGGAGACCTCGCGAACTCGTTAATGGCGATGACGAGGAGGGATTTCGCCCGAGAAATCCCGCAGACAAAAACAGAGAGAGCGAACGAGAGAGGAAGAGACAACAATTAGGGTTGGAGTTAGGGTTGGAATCCCTCCAATAAAGATGGGAAAGAGAGAGGGGAAGAGAGGAGAAGAAAGACGAAGAGCGAGCGCAAGCGAGAGAAGGAGGAGGGGGGGGGGGAGGAGAGAAGAAGAGGAGAGAGAGGGTTTCGAAGGGTTCTCTACTTCCCTTCGTTGGTTTGGTTTTTATTTCTCTCTCTTTTTTTTTTTTTTTTTGGTTCTCTTCTCTCTTCCTTAGTTTGGCCGTCTCGCTCCAGTTGGTGATCTGGTTTTTTTATTGGTCGGAGTGGGTGCGATGGGGGCTGGTTCTTTAATTTCTACTGGGAGGTTATGTGACCGGGGGTGTTGAGAGGACCCAAAAGTTTGAAATAACGGATGCTGTAAAGATTTTGTAGCTGACAGTACTGTCCCCACCTGTTGAGTAGTACTAATACAATATTTCACATGTTCTATGCGGTGATTTTAAATAATTCTCAAATAATTAAAAATAATGATATTTATGTTGTTTAATGCAGTTCGGTCTAAAGGATTTGTATTTTATTTTGTTAAGATAAATGAAGTGAATCTATAAAAAAATTAAATGTTATACAAAAGAAGCAATATTGATGTTGCAAGAGCAATTTATTTATACTGATATATTTTTCTTATAATAAAAGCAGTAAAAAATTATATATTTGAAAGATATTTTTATATTTTTTATGAAAATTTAATTTTAAATATTATCTTTGCTATCCCCGTGATCTTTTTATGGGTTTATAATATCTTCCATCTAATAATGTTTATCATTAATATTATTTTTATCGATATTAACAATTTTTACTATTTTCATATATTTTTGTAAACAAAGATAAGATACAATTTTGGAAAAAGAGATAATAAGATAAAAATTGATGAAAATTTGTAAAACATCAAATCAAAATATTAAAATTATAGTCAATGTCTCAAAAAATAATTTTGATATATTTGACTGAATATAAAAAAATAGCTTATATTTAGTTGAATATTTATTTTTTTAAAAAAATTTATTATATTTTTAATAAAAAAATATTTTATCCTATTTTATTCCTCACTTTAAGAAAATTTTTGAAAAAAAAATTAATTTTATAGATAAACAAAAATCTATATATCAGATGGATCTTTATTTTTTATAAAATATAAAAAAATTATTTTTATAAAAATATTATGTTTCAATCTCCTTTTGAACATTTCAACCAAACAAAAAATATTCCTTAACCGGTTGGGTCCTTAAATTTGAATTGACTAAAAATTATTTATTATCATAATAATTAAGAATAAATGATATTATTTTTATTCTACTAATCGATAACGACTATTACAGTAGTTAGTATTGTTAAAATATCTGATCATATGATCAGCTAAAGTGACGCTAACAAGTATTTTATTTTTAGATAAACCCCATCCGATGTGTTTAAAATAAAAATAAAAAAAAATAAAAAACCAATCCGATGTATGGCTGATCGGTTAACAACGGTCGTAACGGTATCAGTGGGTCAGTGGGGTCCGCTAATTGTGAATAACGTCGTTACTCGAAACTTTGGGTCTGCTCACCGAATGCAATGCCGAGTTGAAACTTTTGGATCATATCAGCTCGATCTCCATCAGATTGGAGGAGGAGCGCGGTCTGCTCACCGTCCACTTCGGTTAGTCCGTCTAGTTAATCAAAGTTTTTTGTTTTTTGTTTTTTTTTTTATTTGTATCATTTTATCACATTATTAGGACTAGCGTACAGCGATTGAAGCCCCACAAGAAACGTCACCAAAAGCTGTGACATAGAGATGTGGGCCCATGGATGGGGACCACTCACTGGATCCATAAGATCTGGGTAGGAGATAGATTGATCGTTATTGGCAGCCCAAGGGTGGAAGTCAAACTACCGTGCTTGAGAACTCTCAAAGGGTTAAAAATAAAAAATATATATTTAAAAGAACACAACTTGAGGATAAATGGTGACAACTATGTGGAAAACCAACATCAAGATACAATGAATATCATAATTATGGTAACTTTTACTTGAGAATTCTTTCTTTTCAGGGAATTCTTTATCATAGTATGATCTTTGTTTGCTTAAAGACATGGTGTTCTAAAAATAATAATAATAAAATTGAAAGGTGGAACCAAAATATGGGACCTCCAAATCATCCCGATCGAGAAGTTTCAAACCGGCTTGAAGTTGATAATTAAGGTTGCAAAAACAAATCACTGGAAAACACCTCTACATCCTCCATTTATATATTATTTATGGAGAATATATCAGCACTTTAATTTATAGTAAATGTTTTAGCATGAATGCTTTTGGTATACCACTAACTCAAATGGGCACCAAGTAAGAAAATGTGAAGCAAGCTTTCTATTTTCTTTTATTATTATTTTTTTTTTAAAGTAGAAATCTAAAAAGTTAGGATCTTCACTTACTAATGGAGACGTCAGTCCCATAATTAAAAAATATATATATATATTTTTTTCTCATTTTTAAAATATTTTTTTTATTGATATATACTTCATAATTAAGTAATACATACTAAACAAATTAGCTATTTAACAAATCAATAAACGCATCTAAGTAAATCAATATATAGTTTTTAAAATATTATATTTATTAATAAACAATGCAAGCAATATGATATATATTTAGTAAATTCATTATCTAACAATTCAATGCACACTTCCAAATAAATTGATATACAATTTTCGAATATCATGTTTACTAGTACACACCATATGGCTAAATAATCATACTTGTCAATCTTTCAATATACACTGTAAGCTTATTTGATACACCAAATAGTGATCTAATACTCATCTTAAATAAATTGATATATAATTTTCAAAATATATCTTTTACCTAGAGATATGTATTGGGTTACTATAAAAAATATATCAAAAAATCTCATAGTATGTATTAGAAAGTCGACAAATATATATTATCTAGCCATGTAGCGAGTACTAGTGGACATGATATTCAAAAAACTGTATATCAATTTATTTGAAGATATATATTAGATTACTAGATGACTAATTTATTAAGTGTGTACTTATCTAGTCGTGTACTATGTGTCAATAAATTCTATATTCTACAACCATGCATCGATTTATATATATGTCTATATTGACTTGTTTGATGATTAATTTGCTAAGATATATCACTTAACCATTAGTATATACTAGTAAAAAATATATTTTGAAAATGAAAGAAAAAGGAGAATGGTTGAAAATGAAGAAAAAAGAGAATGCTTGAAAATGATTCATAGTTTTTGAAATATCATATTCATTGGTACATACTATATTGCTGGGCAATACATATCATCGACTTCCTCATATGTACCGCAAGTTTTTTTGATGTATACTCATTAGTAATTCAATATATATATCCAGGTAAAAAGCATATTCAAAAATCTATGTATCAATTTATTCAAAGGTACGTATTGAATTATTGTTAGATATGTATTGTTGGATGTGTACCAAAGAAGCTTGCAATATGCATTAGAAAGTGGATGAGTATATATCACTAGGCTATATAGCATGTACCGATAAACATAATGTTTCGAAAACTATATATTAGTTTGCTTGGAGATATATAATTGGTTACTATATAATTAATTTACTAAGTATATATCGTCTGGTCGTGTATTGTGCATTGATCAACTCTATGTTTTAAAAATTATGTATCAATTTATCTAGATGTATATATAAACTTGCTTAATGTTTAATTTGCTTGGTGTGTATCACATAAGCATATAATATGGATCGATAAAACTATGTTCTAAAAGTTAGGAAGAAAAAAATTATCATATTTTTTTTTAATTACGAGACTGATGACTCTGTTAGCAAAAAGAATTTTTAATTTTTAGGTTTTTTCTTTGAGATTAGTATTAAGATGGCAAAATAGGAAGCCCAACCCATATTTCTTTCTCTAGTGCCTACACCACATGATTTTTTTCAACTAACCCCACTATGCCTCTAGGTTCTTGCTATTACACGAAAGTTTGGAAAATAAAAATCTCACCAAAAATATATTCCTCTTTTCAAATGTTTGAATGAAGCTCACATTTTTTATTTACAGAGATTAAATATTAACAGAAAACTTTTCAAATGCCTTACTATAGTGTTCTTGAGATATTATATAATAAATAAATCTCTTCCCACATCTACATTTGAGAATCTATCCAAGGACGATTTTTGCTATCTCAATCTCCAAAGATATCAAATTTAGATATGACTTATGATATATTAAAAATTGTGAGATATCTAGAACTTCTTAGTTCTCCCTATGCAATATTATTTAGCAATGTCTAGGGCATCATACAAACAAGGATGTTGTCTAGACATCTTGAAAGACTGCATGAACTTAACTAGAATAATGTGATATGGCTTATCTTTTGCATGAATAAAAATTTCTTTGACCATGAAATGCAAGGAAATTATTGTAACTCATAAGAATAATGCCACACATGAGGATAGGGGTAAAAATGGATTAGATAATATCCATCCGAATCGATTTTTGTATTTGAATCTATCCAGATATGAATAAAACATTCAACCATCTAACTAATATCCATATCCGCATACATATCCATCGAAGAAAAATGGATATGAATATGGATATGGATAGACAACTACGCAAGTCATATCCAAATATCTAATTGTATTTGTCATCCTATTTGATTTTATATATATCCGACTCTATTTATAATCCTAATTAATTTTATATATCACTCATATATTTTAAGAAAAATAAATGAACATATTAATATACTATTAACGTAATTTATTATTTATTTAGTAATATATTTGATTCTAGGGTTATAAAATTTAATTATTTAAGTTATATCCATATTTATATTCATACTTTCGATATCTAATTCGTATCCGTATCTGTTTAAATAAATGTGGATATAAATTGTTATACCCTTTTAGCATCAATATCTTCTTACAAAAAAAAAAAAATCAATATCTATTTGCCAAACAAAACAAATATGAATATGGATAGACTAGGATGGTTATAATATATTTGATTCTATGGTTATAAAATTTAATTATTTGAGTTATATCTATATTTATATTCATACTTTCGATATCTAATTCGTATCCGTATCTGTTTAAAATAAATATGGATATGAATGATTGTACCCTTCTAACATCAATATCTTTTTATAAAAAAAAAAAAATTCATATCTATTTGTCAAACAAAATAAATATGAACATGGATAGACTAGTATCAGATCCGATTTCTGCCTTGCACGATGATAACTTGAATATAAACTTTCCAACCCAATATTAGTGGCTTCAAGAAACTTTCCATGTACAGTAATGAGGTGGCCTGGAAGCATTTTCTAATTAATTAACGTGGGTTTACTACAGTTTGCAATGTCCAGTGATCCAAGAACAGTACCTAACAGAACTGCCATCTTAACATCGGCTTCTTAAAAGCAGGTTTCCAGATCTCACTACTGGGAATACAAACAACAAACAATTCCCGCGTGCACAGCTATAAAACCTGCCTCCAAGGTAACTCTAAATTTGATTTCTTATGAGATTGTTTAGTAAATTTTCCAATTTCTTGGACCAAGTAACAGTTAAAACACACACACACACACACACACACACACACACACGAATACACTTGCTAATTAGAAAGAAGACAAAAAAACAAGCAAACAATTCGGGGTAAGCAGGTACATAACCTGCCTCTTCCAAAGCTGCACTCTATATTTCATTTGTCATGAGATTGGTTCAGCAAACTCTCCGATTTCTTTGCCGAGGTTTCAGTTAACACACTGGAGAAGATGGCACCATCACGTACCATCACATAGAAATCGTATTGTTCAACTCTGTGCCTGCTCGTCAGACTCTGCAGGAGGAAATATCAAGAGTTACCCACCACCTTAGGCTTGCCCAGGAAAATTTGACAGGGTTTTGCAGGAGGATTGGCCTCACCATGCAATGTTACAACTGTCTCATTCCAGAATAAAACAAAATCAGGAGAAAATAATTTCCAATAGAACAAAAACGAAAAATAAATACTGAATTGTAGTGCCATCCTAGTTGAAAGGGGCATTATGCATCGAATATCAATGAGCGACTGACAGAAATCTGGGAATTGTTCTTCAACTACTTCGGCATCAGATTATCTTATCCATGCGAATGTTCTGCCTGAGGCAACCTAAATTCTTATATTACAAGACAAGACCTTGAATCCAACAAGCTGGACTGCTCCTCGCAACAAAATGAAACAAAGATTATCTTCTAGGCAATGAGCTTCATCACCACAAAATCTGAAAAATTCTGTTATTCAGATCAAGACAGCTTACAAAACCAGTCCATCAACCCTGTACACGTTCACAAGTGAACTGAAATTCCAAAAAAACAATATAATTGATAGAATGAGAAGCCATTCCCCAGTTACATGTTATGTTAGGGCACATGCCATGCTCTTTAGCAACTCCATTAGACATGAGAAACTGATGGCTCATTGCTTATTGATGATAAGACCGGTATTTTGCCAATTCACCAGTATCCTTCAGCAGTTGCATGAAACTATTAACGTTTCAACGTGAGAATGTTGGGCCTCTGCCTCCACCTGAACGAGCAAGATGTGATCAAAATTGAGGCTCGAGAGATTCTTCTATGTCCTCAAACAAAGAGTGACTTTAAAATGGGCACTGAGGACCTCCAGCAAAATGGAAAGACATCGATGAATACCCGACGTGCTCCCAATGAAGTCAATAGATGCTGCTGTAACAAGGCAAATTTAGCCAACACATCCATGATTGGTATAAACTCAAAGAGGTCCTGTATTATTATGATAGACTAAGTTTGTAATATAAAAGCAAGATGCACTGGTACAAGTACAATCATCACTGTTCACTATAAAAATGGGATGATGTCATGAAGATGCATTTGTCAAGAAAAAATAAGTAGTCCTAGTTTACCACCAAGCTACTCCTGAATAAAGACCATACTATCTTCAAGATAATATAGCCTAAGCTGCCACTAGTAGGGGTATTGCTGCAGTAAACAGCAATAAACAGGGGTACACATGTGAATTCTAAGTGAAATACTTCAATTATTTAACTGTTTTAGTTGCAAGAGTCACAATACATTTGCAGGTTCCAAACTTGCCAAGTCAATCTGACACATGCTAAAAGGCATTAGAGAACAAAATTTGTCATGAAAAAAGATTGATGGCAACCATATATAAATGTTGTACCAAACTTGCATAAGTATTCCCAAATAATGGACATAGATTATAAGATTAAGGGCACAAACACACAAGAACTATTAAAAGTGTGATTTTGATATTAAAAAGAAACTAATAGATAATTCAAACTATTTGCTTAAAATTGATCCCTACCAGAAACCTTTTTGATCGATATGGACAAAATACCATCCATTTTCATCATCTCCACAACTTTCATAGAACAGCATGCCTTGCTGTCCTGCCCCATCTTGGGGGCGGTCCGGTCAAGTGTCCGGAAGATACCCTCTAGCTCTCTCCCTTCTTCCTTCCTTCTTTTCTTTCCTTCCTTCTTTCTTTCTACCTTCCTTTGTTTCCTTCGTCTTCTTTCTTTTCCTTATCCCTTTTTTCTTTTTTCCTTTTCTTCTTTTCTTCTTCTTTCTCTTCCTTTCTTCTTTCTTTCATTTCTTTTTTCTTTTTCTTCTTCCTTTTTTTCTTTCATTTTTCTTCTTCTTTTTTTCCTTTTCTTCATATTCCCTTCTCTCCTTTCTTTCCTCCTCCTCCTTTCTTTATAGATATAGTTTCCAAGTCTTGACCCTATCTTGGTCTATTTTCTCACAAGAATGGGACAGGATGGCTGGAATGCTCCCATCCCACCTGGACTCAAAACCTTGATACAAACACACCACCAAATAATACCTTCATAAAATCTTCAACTCCAGAGTATATATGCATATGTGTACTTGTCCCCATGTCTCTCATTTTTTCCTCTTTTCTTGAATCAAACACTCAGTTAAGCATCCAGGTGCAGCTCTACTGCCTATGTCCATGAAACATCCACCAACTACTGACACGTTTCAAAATGTTCATAAATCAAAACAACTCTAGCTCCAACCAACATGTTGTAAGTTGATTACTCTCCTTGATTAGTACCAAAATGACTGAATATCAATTTGTAACTCTCTAGCTGAATCTATACCACCATTTGACCACATTAGAGTGTGCATAATGATTCATATAGTCTTAGGTTCAACTTTTCAAAATCATAAATCCATTGTGCGTTTGTGTGTGTGTCTAACACATAATTTTAGGTAGTATAGTAGGTACTTCAGTCAATTTAGTAATAATTTATCTTGCAAAGAACTGTCAGAACACAAATAGAGAATACTTCAATGGATTTGATTTCTTAGCAATTTCACGTATTCTGATGCATCTCTTGTCCTGTCTTTTGTCAATCCTTCTCCACCACATATAGTATGATAGAAAATATCCTTGATTGCTAGCTAAGTACAGTCTGTCACAACAAAAAAGTGTTCAATATCTGCCTATTCAAACCCATCAATTTTTCTCAATGCCTTAACAATCAACTAAATAATTTAGATCATGTAGTCAGATAAAAATTACTTCAATGCTGGCTTCCTTGTACCTAGAATTCAAAGCTCACAACTTTTAGAATACACCAATGTTTTCAATTGAACCATGTAGCTAACAAGGCTTTCCAAAGCTATATGCCCTGCAGCAAAGTGCATATGCTTACACGTTTCCTATTGCTCGCTTGCCTCCCCAACAAGCTCATAGCCCATATGTAAGTTGCTTATGAGCCTATTGTTATTCTAATTGCAAAGTCAATTGTTTTTGCTTTCCTTTTCTTTCAATTGAAGCATAAAGTTTTGCGTATGCAATTCATAGAGCCACATACAAATATGGTGGCTTGTTCATCAGTACATATTTACTACTTTAGTACGTGTTTTGCTATTCCTTACTAATTGCATTATCTCCTATAAATTAACATCCTCATAAATCATCAACAAATGAATGTATAACAAGTGATTCAATTTGATAATCTTATCATGCAAGTATTAAAGTAAATAAGTACATAATATATAGATGAAACCTTTATTCTTGGAAAGCAAATGCTTATTTCACCTGAAAAGAACAATGATGACAAGATAAAAAGATTGGAAGATAAAAACACATGGAATATAATTTAACACATGATAGGGTTAGAACTTAGAAAAATTGGAGAAATTCTTACGTTTTACAACTGCTCCATGCACAAATGAGGTATTCAAGTGTCTTCAAAAAATAATCAGACCACCTTTAGAAACTCTCTTTCACAACAGAACAAATGGCCTCACCTACCTGAAGCAAATTTTTTGAAACGAACAAAATCAATGAACATCCAGTTGACCATAACTTTGTGTAGAAAACAGCTGACACAAAGGAATTTAAAAATTGAATCACAAACAAACACATAAAAATTGTATGAACAGATTAAACCATGACAAATTCTTAGCCTTTAAATATAGTTCACAAAAGGCAATAAAGGACAATTTGCATTCAATGACAACTTATCAGATGGTAACAACAAATAAAAGAATATGATCTAAAACTGACTACGCTGCAGTTAGTATCATTTTACCTTGTTCCGTTAAATGATGAGCCCCTTTTTGCAGCAAAAACTTCTGCAAAAGCCTTCTGCAATGCCCCCTTTGCGACTTTATAAATCACTGCAGATGTAGCCCCTTCTTCTGCAAATCTAATGGCATCACGGCAGAGATCATTGCAACGCCATGTCACAGCTTTATGACAATTAGTTTGAAGCACACCACAATGATCATAAGACAAGATACTACTCTTGGCATTTCTGGTCCACCGTCTCAAGATGTAACCTTCTGGAAATGTAAGTATACCAACAACTACTGATACTCTGAACGCATGCCTGCATAAAATACCTGAGAACTCAAATTTGCAGCAGCTACAGCTTATACTTTTTTCAGAAGCATTATAATTGACCATGTACACTTTACTAGCATCGTCAACTTTTGTCACACGGAACTTGCTAACCACCCCATCCTCGATTTTGTCCATCAAGAAACCTGAAGACTCAACAAGTTCCTCCTGAAGCAAGTCAAATATAGTTTTTGTGTATATTTCCGATGCTTGTTTCTCCAATGGAGATGGAGTCTTCAAGACTGGCCTGTTATGAGTGGTAGCAAAGTCTGCTTGAATTTCCTTCTCATACTGCCCTGCCATGGCCTTATCAAACTGAGTGACTAAATCACGCAACGAGGTTGTTGTAATTGAGTGCCTCTGGAAGAACTTGTGCATGGTTTCCAACTTCGGAGCCCCAGACAGTTCAGCAAAGAATGTGCTTCTGGCATATGCTGGAACCCATTTTTGACGAATATCATATAAGGATTGCAACCACATATTCTCCTTCAAATTGTACCTATCCATTATTAACTTCCAACATGACTCGAACTCTTCAATATTTTCAGAATCACTTACACATTTCTTGAACTCTGCTTTAAATGAAGGATGTGCCAAGTAGACATTGGACAGCTTCTCCTTGCACTTGTGAAAGATGTCCCTCCTGCAGAAGCGATGGCGGACATTAAGGAACACTTTGTAGAGGCAGCACCCATGGCATCATTGTAAGCAGTAGTGATTGATACTGGCCGGCGTCCACTCATCAATGCAAGCCATGTCTCAAAAAGCCACGTAAATGAAGCTTCACTCTCATCAGTCATGAAGGCACACCCGAAGACGATGAGCTGCCTATGATGGTTCACACCGGTGAATGCGGCAAATGGCACCACACGCTTGTTCTTCTTGCATGTCATGTCAAACATGATTGCATCACCGAAGTAGCCATAAGCCATCCTTGCCCTTGCGTCAGCCCAGAACACATTGGCCACACAATTATTCTGGTCAACTTGAATGGCATAAAAGAATGCTGGATTCTCTGCCTGCATCCGTTTGAAGTATTCCAGGAGGCTTTGGGCTACGCCCCCTCCAGGCCCCAGCCCACTTTGCTGGGTTTCGGTGGGAGGGCTCACGAGGAGCTCCCACGGTTTCTTGGCAAGCTTCTTCTGGACAGCAGGGGATGCCTTGGGGGCGATTCCGAGAGGGTGGCAGTGCTCAAGCGCGCACCTTGATACGGCCCACAGGCCATTCTCGCGGCGGTTGACCTGGAGCATGGCCTTGCAGCCCTCACGTGACGATGCCCGGTTGCGGCGCTTCTTGGTGAGGTCAAAGGGGTCCTTTTTCGTCGGCCGGCCCTGCTTCGAGCACACGAACCGCCGCATGATCACAGTGTCATCAACCCGGGAGGTGAAGGACTTGCTGTTGCGAATCCGGAAGCCGACACGCTCGGCGTAGGCCGAGAAGAAGGCCCGGGCAGCGTCGGGGGAGTCGAACTCCATCCCGAGGCGCGGCTCCTCAGAATCCCCAGAGGGTCCCGCCGAGGCTTCCAATCCTCCGGCGGTGGGCACCAGCTCCCTCCCTTCCCCTCCCACCGGATCCTCCGGCCGGGCGGCCAGCAGCATGGCGCCGGAGCTGGGGACCATCGATTCGACGGCCATGCCTTCTCCTTGCGGTTGGATGGGGATCAGAGATTCCACTTCCCCCTCGTGGGGGCTATCGAACCCCATCGACGGAGTTAGGGTTGTGATGTTCTCCATAAATCTCACCAAAAAAACCTTTCTCTACCACAAATTCTTCTCTAATGCTAAAGAATTCGAATCATCGCCTCACCAGAATATTAAGCAAAATGGTCAGAAAAATCGAGAAAAATCGGAAAAAAATGGTACCAATCGAGAGAGGAGAAACCCCATGAATCGAATCTGTCCTCGTCTCCGAATCCAACGCTTTTCTTCTCGATCTTTTCCCCAATGATTTTGGAAAAATACTTCCTCCTTCCTCTCCGGTTGGGGGGCGCGCAAGGTCCAACCCTAGCTCGCTCGCTGAGGCCGCCGCGATTCGTCAACCACGTGATCCGGCTCCAGGAGTTAACTATCCAGCGCTGGCAACCATGGGGCTACCCGATCCATCGATCTTAGCCGTCCAATTGATGAATCACACATTAGACGGTCCTGATTCCAGGGTTTCGAATCGGTAATGGGTGTGCCGATGACCGAAGAGTGTTTTGCGGGCAGAAAGGAGTCCATAGAGATTTATTGTTTTTAGTTTGGATGCTGACTTCGGATAGCTAAAGGGGAGGGGAGGGGCACAGACTTGTTGAATTGTCGAGTGGAAGTTGGTCGTTGCAAGGTGGCTTCAGTTCTGCCACCAGTCATCTGGAGCCGTTGACTCGTAAAGAACCAAATTTATGAATCAGACGGCTGAGATCGCTCCCTTCTGCCACTTTTTTTTGGTGGAAACAAGTAATTTCTCATTGATCTAGATTTTTTTTTAGAATAATTATATATTTCTTGCTATTTTGTTGATTATCCCTTAATCAGCATGTAATATATGACCGATTGAGAGAATAAAATGGATATATTTGCACCGGAATTTATGTATATTAAATCCATGAGGGACTTGTAATGCATTAGAAATAAGGTTATATTTGATTGAGAGAAATTGGACTCTAAAATGAGAATGAGAATGGGAATGAGAATGAGTAACTCCCATTCTAATCATTTGATTGAGAAGAATCTTATTTTCATTCTAATTTCAGGAAGAACAAAAATATTCCAATCCTCCAAAATTTAATTTCGACTCTTTCATAAGATTTAAATTTGATTCCGAGGATTTTTTTTTTTATGAAATTGGAGGAAGACCACCCTGATTTTGTATTAATATCATAATAGTACCTGCATAGAAGCATATGTTAGTGGTTATGCCTGCAGCCGAGTTAGCTTAGGCAGAAGACACCTAAATGAGATCTTTACAGAAGCTAACTGCTTCCAAAATTAAACAGATTCAGGAAACATTTTCAGACTCCGTATAGAGTCTGTATAGAGACGCAAAAGAGAACCTGAAATTAAAGCTAATCTATATCTTTTGCAGTTCTTCCATGAATTCTTCTACCGTTAGCTTACCTCATTGCTTTACTACTTTATTGATGATGTTTATGATTGCCTTGCTAGTTTTTGATCTTTCCATTGATATCCACATGATTCTAAGTGGTGCTTTAGCTTCCCATCTGAATATTCTACTGTTTCTTTCATTCCAAATACATCACATCACTGCAGAAACTAAACACAACCATGCTGTTCATCGTTCTGTTCCATGTATCTCCTTTCTGTCCTGTGACCATAGTTCATCCATGGTGCTAAGTGTCCTTGGAAGATCTGTTACGGAGCTAAAATGCCTTCAAACCATTCTCGAAAAGATACATTCAATAAAAATATGCACCGCTGTTTCCTCCAGGCATCCATACAAAATACACTCGACAGAGCTAACCATTTTCGTTTATTCAAATTATCAGCCGTTGAAATCCTATTTTGATATACCAACCAGTTGAAAATCTTTTTTTTTTTTGGTGGTACTGATAGCCTCTAGTTCAATTTGGTGAAATGTCCCCCATCTGAGAAGAATTTATAAGCATTGTTAAAAGAAAAGTTCCTATCCTTCGACCAGTTCCAGTCCACTTCATCGTCTTCCCTATTGAGTTGTATTTGAAGCTTAGATTGTAGACTTCTTCTTGTTCTTACCATGCTTCCCAAGTTTCTGTCCGAGTTGCTGATCACATCTGCCATTGACGCTTCTGATTTATTTGTTAGGATAAATTCCAGAGGTAATGTCGAACCGAACACTCTGGTGCCCATTACTTCTTTGTTTTCATTACATCTCGCCAGTTTAGTGAGGCTTGCCTAGCCGTGTTTTCATTACTAGGAGGATTTGATTTGTAATATGAATCATATATAATTTTCCTCCAAAGTCTCTGACCATCCGAGAAGTATCTCCACCACCATTTTAACATTAGGTACCTGTTTATCAGACTTAGATTTATAACACCCAATCCTTCCTGTCTCATTGGTCTGCAAATCTTTTCCCATTTGACCAAACTGTGTCCTCCACTGTATCTATTGTGATCTCTCCATAGAAAACTTTTTCTTCATAAATCTATTTTTTTGATGACTTATGCTGGCAACAATCTTGATGACATCCAATAAGTTGGTATTGCCCTCAACACCGCATTGACTGAGGTTAGATGCCCTCCTATGCTCAGCATTTTACCTTTCCATGAACTCAGCTTCTTGTCAATATTTTCAATAAGAAAGTTCCAATCTGATGAGCTTATCTTTCTGTAATGCAATGGGAGGCTGAGGTATCTTATTGGGAAGCTTGTTTGCCTGCATCCCATAATTCTCGCAAACCACCTCGATCTCTTCCTCCTTACCAAGTCCGATTCCCACCATCAAGGTTTTGTTATAGTTGATTCTTAATCTTGTTATCATCTCAAAACAATAAAGCAAGAATTTAAGATTCCTTACGTATATCCGATTTGTCTTACAGAAGATCAGTGTATCATCTGCATACTATAAACATGATATCTGACCTACCGTTTCCTCTTCTCCAATACCTTTAATAATGTTTGCTGATCTTGCTCTTTCCATAATCCTTGGCAAAATATCCACCGATAAAATGAAAAATAGCAGTGACAAAGGGTCTCCTTGCTTTAGCCCTTTATGTGTTACAAATTAGTTCGAGATCTCTCCATTGATATTTATTGCCATTTTGCTATTTTGAAGCGTTTGCTTGATCTAGTAACACCATCTTGGACTAAATCCTCAGGCTGTGAGCATTGTGAAGAGAAAATCCCATCTGCTGTTGTCAAAAGCTTTCTCATGATCCAGCTTATAAACAAAGCCCATGTCTTTATTTTTTTTGCAATTGAACACAATTTCAGAGGTACATAGGTAACTATCACTGGTTTGCCTTCCTTTTATAAAAGCAATGCATTTTAGATATCAAATTATCTAAATATTTCGAAAGCCTTGTGCTGAGGACCTTTGTGAAGATCTTCATAAGACCATTTTCTAAGCAAATCGGCCTGAAATCCTTTACTGATATATTTTCTTGTTTCTTCGGTATCAAGCATATATATGCATAGTTGATCCTCGATATGCTGGTTGATTCCGTGTATATTGCTTTGAAAAAGTGACAAATGTCTTGTTTAATCACTTTCTAATATTTTTGATAAAATGACATCAAAAATCTATCGGACCAGGGGTCTTATCTTGGGCGAGATTGAAAATAGCCTTTTTATTTCTTCCTCCGTAAACTGACCATTAATTCCTTGCAAGTCTACTGTTTGTTGTGGATATAAGGTGTCCCAGTCAACCTCTACGTCCGCTGGTTCACCTTCTCTGAAAAGAGCTGAATGGTATCTTAGTAATATATCCTTCATTTTATCTTGGGATTTAGCCACCTCTCCATTCCATTCTAGAACATTGATGGTATTTTTCCGTCTTCTGGCACTTGCACAGTGGTGAAATATTTAGTATTTTTATCCCCACACTGCAACCATTGTATTCTTGATCATTGCCTCCATAGCATTTCTTTCTGCCGAAGCATCTTATCTAGGGGCTCCTGTAATTGTTTTCGCTCCTCTGTTTCTTCTTTGCTCAAATTTCTCCTCTCTTCCTGTATGTCAAACCAATCTATTTTTTACTTCATTAGATCCTTCCTTTTTATTATGTTTCCATTAGGATCTCTATTCCAGGTTTTCAGCTTAGCTCGCAAAAATCTAAGCTTACTATCAATATTGGCCATAGCATCAACTTTAGCAGGTGCATTTTCCCACCATCTTTGTATCATATCATCAAATCCTGACGTTTTGTACCAGAAAACTTCAAACCAGAACGGCTTCTTGCCCCTGTGCCACCTGTGCCAGTCCACCCATAATGGGTAGTGATCTGAGATCATTCTAGCCAAATGTATCAATGTTGTATCATGACAAAGATCCAGCCATTCCGTTGAAACTAGGCACCGATCTAATTTTCCATAATCGGCTTTTTCCTGAAATTGGATCAGGTGAAGCATCTTTGTTGCAATTTAATCTCTACAAGCTAATGGTTGTTGATAAAAATGTTAAAAAGCTTTGACGCCTTCCTACCCCTTCCTTTACCAGTCCTTTCATGCTGAAATCTAATTATGTTGAAGTCTCCTAGAAGCATCCATTGATTTGTCCATATAAGTCTTATCTGATTTATAGTTCATGAAGGAAATCCATTTGACTCTTTATGTCCTGTGGTCTGTAGACATTTGTTAGCAACCATTTCTCAGATTGTTCTTCATTGAGCAATCTGATTTCAACACTGAGAGAGTATTTTTCTTCATAAAACATAGTACCTTCTACCTTATCGGACTTCCACATTGTAACAATTCCACCTGCTGGCCCTTCCTTTCCCCATGAATCAAAATTTGCACCCCCAATAGCTCGGATTGAGCATGAGTCCAATTTTGATCACAAACAAAATACATCAGGGATATGGCTATTATAACTTCCATTCCAATCTATTATAATTTCGATTCTAAAATGAAAAATGAATGTACAAAATAATATTTATTATTGAGCCGAGGATAAAGGAGTATTTGGTTGGGGAGAGTTGGAATCTAGAATGGGAATGGGAATAGATAATTTTCATTCCAACTATTTGATTGAGGGAGTTCTATTCGATTCTGATTTAGAATGGAATGGGATACCCAATCCCCCTAAAATAGAGCTATGTCTCTTTTTGAGGATTGCAATATTTATTCTAATTCCGATTCCAGTGACAAATCAAACACTTCGAGGGATATGACTATTCTGATTTTGATTCCAGACGCAAACCAAACACCTCCTAAGACATTTTGGCATATCAAGAATCCAAAATGAAATGAGCATAGTGTAGCAAAGAAGGAATACATAGAGTGCTTTGAAATGCATTGGAATTTGTGTATGTTGAAACCACAAGACTTGGTTGATAGTGCACTAAACACTAGGAGGGTGTTTCATGGGAAGAGTTGAGGACGGAAATAGGAATGAAAATGGATAACTCTCATTCCAACTATTTGATTGGAAGATCCCATTCCAATTCCGATGGTTCCATTCTTATTCCGATTTTAAGGTAGATAGAAATGGTCTAATCCTCAAAAACCTAATCCTGACTCTTTCTCAAAGATTCAAATTTTCATTCCGATTTTGATTCCAATCACGAACTAAATACTTCAGGATATGGCCATTTTAATTTCCATTCTGATTCGGATTCCGAACACAATACAAACACCTCTCTAGAATTATGGTTTCCGAAATGAGAAATGGATGCACAAAATAATATCTATTACTAGGTTGATGATAAAAGGTTTTGGACACATCAAGAATCCAAACCATAAATTGGCATGTTGTGACAAACAAGAAATGCATGGAGTGCTTTGAAGAAACGAGGGTTTTATAGAAAACCATAGAAGATATCTGACGATTGACCACTAAAAATTAAAAGTTTCCTAGTACTAGTTTCAATAATTAATAATCTTTTTGTTTCTGAAAATTGTTTTGTTACAAAATTCTATTGCTAAAAAAATTGAGTAACAAGAATAAGATGCTTAAGTTGGATGTTTCAATACACATAAAAAGATGGCAAAAGCACTGTAATATTGATTAATAATCCAAATATCATATACTATAATTTTTAAGTTAATATTTTCCAAACTTTTCATCCAGAAGATGAATGAGTTTTATTATTGCATTTATAATTAGAATCCAACAAAGTAATGTAATCGTGAGTTACGTCATAAATGATGAATTAGCATGCAAATATGGGAGCATGATTGAAGTAACTTGTATCCTACTCATCAATATTAACGCAACAATATGGGCATACAAAATTTTTCCATTTTTTAAGAAAAGATATTTATGAAAAAAGTAAGCTAAAAAGTTGTAAAAGTCTAAATTCAACATATATTAATCTTTGCATCTAACGAGCACCTACTAAAATAGAAGAAAAATAAAAAGAATACATATTTTAAAAAAAATGATGAAAAAGAAATGCATACCTATCGAGAATGAACTTCATGTAAATTTTAGTACTGCTTTAATTTTCTGTACTCTTTGCTGCAACTTTTCTTTCCTTTCTGTTTTCTCTCACCCTTAGATCCGAAGTTAGATCGACTTATACAAAAGGAAAGAGAAGTGGGTACTTGGGGGAAAATCTGGTCTTTTACTTGAATGATGAAATAGATCATTTTCTGACAGATTCCTTTTCAGAAAATCTTAATCACCCAATGAACACGGATGGCTATTTAGGTGATGACAGAGATTCACGAGTTGATTAATACATACAGGTTTAAAAATTTCCTTGATTTTAGCAGAAAAAGCGTATCCTAATAATAATTTCTGAAGTAAGGCAGCAGGCTAAACAAGTTTATACCCTGCTGTAAACCCAGAAGTCAAGGGGCGCAATTGCTCCACCTTGCCTCCTTCTAGCTCTACTTATGAAAGTATGAAGTAGATTTAAGTGTTCATATGCAAGATGTCAATGACAAACAAGATTTCAGAATGATATCAACTATGTATAATACTATTTCCCTGCAAGAGGCCCATACAGCAACAAAACAACAAGTAAATCAGCCATACTAAAATCTTTTGAAGAGAGGAATCATCGGAGGATCCACCTTTGATAAGGAATACGGTAGTGATCGAAATGCTGTTATCTTTCTGCGGATAGTGCAGCCTAATAAGCTGAATTATGATACAGAGAAAGGGTGAACATCCACTTCAGACTTGTACAAGTTTGAAGGTAACCCAAATCTGACTCTGGAGCAAGGAGAAAGTTTGAGATACATTATTTTCTGAAGAAATCAAATATTAGCAACAGTTTCAGAAAAAAACAAAGTTTTTTCGGCTCAGAACTGGCTTTAGATTATATATTTGCGTGCCTAAAAGTGATTTATATGCATGCAAAGTACTGTAAAAATTGCTAGTGATGCTAGAAAGGTCACTGCCTTTGGATTGATTTTTCAGCTCTCAAAATATTACAGACCAAATTTGTATACTCTTCTTCTTTGGCAGGAATACAGACTCTTCTTCAATATAATAAAAGATAAACCTTTCATTTTTAAAAGGGGCATACAACTTGACAATCTGAACCAATGATTTGATCTGCACCAAAAGCTAGTGTTTGATTATTAAATAGGTGGACACAGTAGAACCTCATATACATCCTTAACAATAGGACTCTAAATAAAACAACAATAATTGTAACAAAAAAAAAAAACGCAATACAAAGATTTACAAGATTCAGGTCTGAAAAAGTAGTCGGGCCAATGTCTGACCTTCAGCATAAGCTTCCACATCCCTTCATTTCAGAGATAGAAAAGTAACACCTGAATTGTCTGGATCTTTGGGGCATTTTCACGATGATCAACCTGAGGCATGCCCTACCAGAGGTTTTTTTAACCATGCGAAGTCCTGCTTTCCTGACACTTAGTGCTTGTTTGCTAGTTCCCCTCATCCCTCGACAAGTTCTGCATCACAAGTGCAACTCAAAGTTTGTTCATCCCAGTCACAATGTGAGATGGTAAGCTATGCTCAAATGCAATTTATAGTACACCATACACTTACGGGAATGTCTGAAATACTAACAAGAAAATTTCTAATAAAGAAAGTGAGGTTTTCTAATTCACGAACTCCTTCCTTTTTTGTTCAATTATACCATAGACAATTATTTGTTATGTAAAGAAATGCTTTGGACGGGTAATTCATAGGTGGGTACTAGTACAAAGGACACCAATGGACTGGCTGCATCTGCAAACTGAAGCAAATCACAAAGCAGTAGCGAGTGCATTAAGTCTGGTGCCCAACATCTTAAATTATTTCCGTATAGGATCTCCATAGTTGCACGTCATAGTTGGGTGCATCTCCAGTTCTGCAGCTGGTTGTGTTCTAATGTTTGTTTTTATTTTAAAACCCAATTACATATAATTCAACCTACAAATCGCTCCACCTGATGTAATAAATAGGGGTGGTAATTTACTCTGCCTCATCAGATACCCCACTTGACCCGCAATAGATCCGGAGTGGGTGCGGATAAAGGTAAAGCTTGCCCTAAAGCTGATCTAGATATATATAACTTCCACAAATCCCCTCACCATCCTTTGCCCAAGTCGCACACCACTTGTAAGAAAGATTGAACAATGCAAGGTTACATGTTATGATGCTCAATTGTTCATTTTCTTAGTTGATTGCTTTTCTTAATTTAAGGGATATTTAACTTCTTAAATAACAATATTTTTTTATTTGTATATTTCTATTATTGTCGAAATTTTGGTTTGCTATGTTTTATACCTTCAACTCTTATTTTATTTAATGTTATGTGAAGTACTAAAATTTATTTTTATATTCTTTTTTATTTGCTTGATTTGTATACCAAAAAAAAAGACTTTTGCAACTTTACCCAACACGGTCTGTCCAACCCGCCCTATCGAACTCTACTTGCCCTGCCCCATCTAGAGAAGAATACAGGGCTGGTAATGGGTAATAGCCTATCCGATCTACATCCAATCGTTGCCATCTCTGGTAGCACAACCTACAGATGGAATGACAATAAATCAAACTGCAGCAGCTTCAGGCAGTCAATTGCATGATTTAGAGATTTATCACTGTGTAATGACTAAACCAACAAAGAAATAAGATACTAGAGCAACTGCATCTGCAGCCAACCAAAAACTGAATCTATAAATGGAGTCATATTACTTGCAAGGACATATGATCTCAGCTCGATGGAATTTTTATTTACAGGCACCAACATTGGCATGTCTTGCCAGAAGGTTGTTCTTATAAAATAGGTATCCGCATGAATAAAACACTGAGGTGTCAGCTGTCCTAGAAAAGATCAGAGAGAGAGAGAGAGTTTGCAAGAGTATGACTGTCTTAAATAAATCATAGTGAGCCATTCTTGAATTTCTCAAGAAGAATTTTTATTTCTACAAGGAGATGAATGGAGTACAAATGTTTTGCACAAAAGAGCTTAAAAGCAGATGCTAGTTCCAGAGCAAGGTATAGGAAAAGATAGACAACTCTTCCAATGAAGACCAGACCTTAATAACATGAAAGTTCTACCTGGGGTGATGCACCCACTTCAGAATTTCAGCAGAAACTCCTTACACCACCCGCTTCCCAAACATTAGTCAAGATCTTTTTATAAAGATCCATTTCCCTATACCCGCACCTGAATCTGCTCCTGCATCCTTCTGGTAAATATAGACCAGACAACTAACGAATCTATGTAGATGGGGTACATACATGGACAAATAGCAAGGTAACTCCCAGACTGCTAGCTTAAAGGTAAATATAATGAAAAAGAAAATAAAAACATAACTTCATAGATTATAGTAAAAGGCCGCAGTGCACTGCATGAAGTAATAAAACTACAGCAACAAGCAAAGAAGTTTATCTTACTTCATGGAAAAAGATGAAATTTATGTTGACAAAATCTACAATTTCTTAAAATACTTCCTCATGCTACAACAAGTCAATAATCTTCTGGAAGGGTTTAACACATTAAGGGTTCACACTGGGGTAACTCAAACCTTGGTTCTCCAAACATAGGTATTTCAGTTGACTCTGGGCCAAGAATGACTTGTGCATTGTGGACTATGAATCAAAAACTCAAATTAGCTCTGTAGCCACAGGTGAGCAGCAACAGGCTGGATTGAGCCTGGTAATTTTGACTGTACAGTAGAACTGATTACTCACAAGCAAATCGCCAGAGAATATCTGAACTATAAAACTATCATATTTTCATGACCAATTTATCCTTAACTACCATCACCGGCTACTGGCTAGATAAAAGCCTAGAATGTTGGCCATTGGTCAAATAAAACATGTGCAACTTATTTTCTATCTAGGCCCCTAGAGTAGTGGTAATAGTCAGTAAGACAATGGCTAATCAAGGCTTGGTTGAAGTGATCAGCATGGTTATTTAACTAATGGTTAAGAAAACAAATAAAAAGATACCATAAAGAAAAGTGGACATATAGCTTGTTCAGGATTTGTCATGCTTTGGTCTCCTCTTTAAATTCTTCACTTCCCTCTCACTTTATTTGGATGCCCAACCCTTGATCTCTTCTCGTTGACACTAATTTATTTTTGTTCTTTAAGGCACATGACTGACAAATGAACCCCTATAAAGGACTGGTCAGTTGGGTATGAGTCCACAAAAAGTAAATGGGTCAGTTATGCGTAAATTCTTCTCAATCTGATTATATATAGGTCAGCATTGATCGAGAGTTTCTTGACCAAACCTAAACCTGACTGATTGCCACACCTAAGAATAGAAGCTCCATGAAGATGGGGAGTAATTAAGAAATAAATGCAATGACTCACCAAGCTGTGATACTAAAAGAGATGAACCTTGCCAAGTTGCAGTACAGTAAGAGATTAACTAAAGTAGGATTGAATGGATAAACAGTGGCAACATCACATATCCACAACTCATTCAAAACGAGACAAGTATAAATGTGGTTTTTAATGAACATTGAAAAAAGAATGTAGAAAATGCCAACAGCAAATACATAAATACTGCATTCATAAACTTAACTACTATAATGACTAAGATAAGAGTACTCATGCTGGTATCCAATTAGATATGTTTGGCTTTCTGTATTATGAGCCCATGCACTGCTTTGACAAAAATATACAGTTCCACTGACAAGACCACATTGCATCATACAAAATTGGTTTTCACATGTTTAAAGTACAATATATGACCAAATCAAATAAAACAATTTTGTCTTGAATTAATGTTAGCATGATCTAATCCTTAATGTATATGCATGGCATGCACATCCATCATGTGGGTATATTTATATATTTTATATATGTGACTTCAACCCCGCTCCAAACAGGAGGATTAGAACCTGAATCCTCCCAACTAAATACAAATAATTACTAATCCAAATTAAAAATCCACAGTTCATCATGATTGTTAATATATAAAATGCCTACAGAACAAAATTGACATCATGTGAAAGTAAAATTAGTGCTAAGATGCAAAACTAGATAATAAGCTATATACAGTAACAAACTATGAATGGGCATCACACATTTTATCATGGCATACACATTTTAAACATCTTAAACTACAAACAACAAAAACACAATCAACCTGTGTACTTTTAAAAATAAATATAATTAATCCATTGCATTCTGCCATTAAAATTGTCCATTATATAACAACTTAGTACATGATAAGTCAACCTGAACAACTAATTAATACTTCTGTCCTAGCTTTCTCTTCCACCACCCACAACATCCTCTCTCTCTCTCTCTCCACCCCCTAACAGCACTACATAATAAATAATCTGACAGGCAAGTTCTTAGCAATCTCTCCTTGTCATCTCTCACACTCTTTCCTCATTATTTTATAATTAATAAAATAGGAAATGTTATCATTAACTAAGAAAAGGAAATGTATCACCATTCAAAAAATTGAAAAAAGAGAAGTTTTCTGCCAAGGCAAGGTTTGTGAACTTCTCTTGATTTTCTATTTTTTTATTTTTGTATTTATAAATTTTACTATTGGCCAACAACAAGAGCATTTTAGTTTTCCAGATTACATTTTATTTCATTTTTTTAATTGATAATATCAACTTGGTATATTTTATCATGAGTCCAAATTCTGTTTTGTATTTCAATTTTGTAAGTATATTGATTTTTTTATCTTATTAGTTAATTTTATTTTTTAGGTTGATATTTGTTCCATTCAGTTTATGTGTCCTGTATGGGTTTATCCACATGCATTCCCATGCAAATTGATATAATTTTTATGAACAAGTAACTTGTTAAATAGCTCAGAATTAGATTAGTTAAGAAAATAAACATTCATAAATCATAAGATTTTCTTGACAATTTTTTCAACATGCATAGAACATTTGGTTTTTCTTGTCTATATTTACCTGATGAAACAAAATGTGAGAATTGGATAATGAAGCAAAGAATCATATGAAGATTTACCTGGAGATACATCAGCATCTTTACAAAAGGATGGCTGAAGATTTTGTGGTGGATTGATATGTAATTCTGTCTAAACAACTGCCCCTAAAAGCAACTTAATTTGAACACTGAAACTGCCTTAAAATTTGACTTCCTTGCATCTCATCTTAATCCCCATTTAGAATGATAATTTCCATTTCCTGCAGCAAATTCAACCAAGAATTAAAAAAATGATTTGTTGACATTAGAAAGAGAACGGGAGGGGGGGGGGCAGTAACTTGAACAAAGCTTCATTAGGATTCTTTGTCCTTCATTGGGACGAGATGGATAAGGCATCTTACATCCAAGTCACAAAAAACCCAGCAAACTTACATGGTTATTAGTAATTTTCAAAAAATTACAGCATACGAACATGTCAAGTTTTGGTAGGGCAAATGGGAAGTGGGGTGGGGGCTCCCTTCCCATGGGAAATAAAGATATTTTAGGAATAAATGATCCTTCGGAGAGGAAATAGCTCTTTTATCTAAATAATGGAAATAGCTTCCTGATTAATTACTTCACATACTTAAAACTTTACGTTTTAATACATGACTCAGCCACAAAAAAAAATAATCCAGATTCTTAGAGAGAACCAGGAACACCAAATAGAAAATCAAACAAATAATACCTGGTTTTGTTGACCACAAGGACATTTTTGCAGAAACAACTTCAGCAAAAGCCTTTTGCAGTGCATCTTTGGCAGCCTTGTAAGTCACCAAAGATGTTGCCCCTTCTGCTGCATGTTTGAGAGCATCTAAGAAGAGATTGTTGCATCGCTGAGTAAAATTATTTTGAGCATTTTCCTGAATTTTGCACAATTTTCGTATAAAACAGAGCCACTCTTGGCCTTCTGTGTCCACCTTTTCAAAATGAGACCTTCTGGAAGCTTACAAAGACCAACTGCCTGAAAGACCCTCAATATATGTCTGCATATGATGCCTGAGAACTCAAACTTTTGGCAACTACATCTTGCTCTTGTTTCAGAAGAATCAAAGGTGACATCATACGTCCTATTGGCACCCTCTGCATTAAGAGCCACATGGTATCTGCAGGCAGAACCATCCTGGAATTTTTCCACTGAATAACCCAAGGCCTGGACAAGCTCCTCCTGGAATATGGAAAATATGGTTTTTGTGAAGGTCTCTGAAGCCTGCTTTTCTATTGATGATGAAGATTTCAAAACAGGTTTAGTTATCATATTAGCAAAATCTGCCTGAACTTCCTTCTCATACTGTCCTGCAATGGCTTGATCAAACTTTGCAACAAATTCAAATAAGCTTGTCTTTGTTTCAAAATTTCTTTGAAAAAACTTGTTCATACTTTCAGATCTTTGAGAAGGAGACATTTCTGCAAGAACTTATCCTTCAAGTATACTGTGACCCACTGTTGGCGGACTTCATATAATGATTGAATCCATTCATTATCCCTCAGATTATACTTAAGAAGGAATGCTTCCCATGATGACTCAAATTCTTGAACCGTATCAGTCTCATCGATGCATTTCTTCATATCCCCCTTGAGAGAAGCTCGAGCTGCTTGTGTTGAACAGATATCAAGCAACTTCTCCTTGCATTTGCTCAAGATCCTCCACTTGCAAAAACGGTGATGGGTGCCATGGAATACCTTCATAGCTGCTGCTGCTAAGCTTTGCAATGATCAGTAACGAATGAAACTGGAAGGCGTCCACTCATAGCCACTAGAAACGTTTCAAACACCATATGTAAGAAGCCTCTGTCTCATCCAAGAGCACAGAACACCCAAATACAACAGGTTGCAAGTGATGATTTACCCCTGTAAACAGCACAAAAGGCATCATGAGCCTGTTCTTTTTATATGTCGTATCAAGAGCAACAACATCACCAAAGTAACTGTATGCCATCCGGGCCTTTGCATCGGCCCAGAAAACATTCTTTAACTTGTTAGTTTCATCAACTTCAATTGAATAAAAAAATGCAGGATTCATTGTTTGCATCTTCTTAAAGTACTGCAAGAGGTTAAAACCCTCGCCTCCTCCCCAAACAGGATTTGGTCTCTCCTCAGCACCAAAGCCTTCTCCAAACAGTGACCTCGTCTCAACATGTAAGGCTAGCGGTGCCCTCTTCTTCGTAGGCTTAGATGCTCTAATATTGGCAACAAATGCATGGTTGTGTTCAATAATGAGCTTAGTTACTACCCACCTGTCCTTATCCTTCCGAACCACCTCAATCATTGCCCTGCAACCTTCCCTTATCGAAGCACGATTCCGCCTCTCCTTGCCATCATTCTTCCTCTTCTCATTCTTCAGATAGAACCTTCCTTGTAGCACACGAACCGTCTCATGATGATGGAGTCATCACGCCTTGAGGTCCTAAACCTATTGTTGCGGACTCGGAAGCCCACACGCTCAGCATAGTCAAAGTAGAACTTCCTCGCAGACTCAAGCGAATCAAATTCCATGCCAACGTATGGTTCGCTTGGTTCCATTTCAAGTTCCAGTTTCTCCTGTACTCTTCCATCAAAAGGGAACTCTGTTCCCATGGACTGGCAGTTCATTTGAACCACTGAATTTCTACATCTCCTTCCTCCTCCTCCTCTTCTTTTTCCCCAACATTATCCTCAAGTAAAACTGAATCACTAGGGTCGACTTCAATCGACTCAGGATTGAAGTTCAGGCCCAATGCCGCTCCAGCGTCCATCAAAGTTACAATTTTTACACATATAACACACGCGAAACCTAAAATTCATGGAGACTTGAACCCTGATATCATCTATTTTGCCAAAATTTCCCAAAACTTCAAGAGATACGCCAATTATATGTGGATTTTAATGCGACCTAATAACCATATCAGAAAGCCTACAACAAAGAAGAAATACACAAGAAAACGTACATCAGAGCTTGGAATACGAGCATTTCGCGCCGCCCATCCACAGTTGCCCGAACCCTCGAAGCTGAGAGAGAAGTAAAACCCTAGAGAGGCCTCTTCGTTCCCAGGGAAAATCTTGGAGCCCCTCGTCACCTCCGCCAACGCGAGAGAGGGGGGCAGACAAAGCCGCCGTTTGATTCGGAATTGATTGTATACTGACACCAATCAGCTGATCACGATGGAAATGCCAATTGTAAAGTTGAGGGCCTTAATCGCTTATCAGTGGTACAGATAATATACATCTGAATTTATTTTTATATTTAAATTAATTTAAATATAAATAAAATTTTAAAAATTTAATTAATTTTATATTTATATTCATAAAAAATTAAATATAGATATGAATCGTCAACGATCCAATTTTTTTATGAATATTCAAATTTAATTATATTTTTATATATTTTATATATATTATTAATTTTTAAAAAAATATAATCATATAAATATACTATTAATTTGATTTATCATCTATTAGTAATATTTTTAATTCTATAATCATAAAATTTAATTATTTAATTTATATCCATAATTATACTCATATTTTTATCATCCAAATTGTAATTTTATCTGTTTAAAATAAATATAGATATGCATTTTTGCATCCAAATAATATTTATCTTCGTATTTATATTCGTTAGACAAAATAATATAGATAAGGATATGCTGGTATCCGATCCGATTTCAATGATAACATGGAAGAAGCATAGAAGTGCTATACAATATATATATATATATATATATATATATATATATATATATATATATATATATATATATATATATATATATATATATAGTTGCAGTCAATTTCTTGTTGCCTATCATCGAAGAGCACCTGCAAAATAAAGTCCTCACAAATCGGAATTGTGTCCGGTAGAAACCTTCCGATGCTTAAGTCAGCGGAGAGTGGTGAATAGCAGATGAATAATATTTGAATTGACAGAGTTTCAGCTCAGAATTGTCTTACCCATGCTGTTCATTTATCTCTCTTTTATAGATGATTCTAATGTAACTGTCAAGCACGTGTCCCACTTTTTATGTCACTAAATTATCGGATCATAATCATGGAGTTAATGGGACTGTTTATGCCCACTAATAATCATGACACGTAGTCGATAACCGTTTATAATGATTAGATATGTAGGTTCCGTACATTCCGACCTTATGTGATTATGGAAGATAAGTCGACTATATATTGATAATAGTAGTAGGTCGATAGTCGTAAAGATCCGAATGAGCATCGGATGATGACTCTGATATGTCGATAGTTATCAGTCGATATTAACTGAATCATCGTGGTTGTCCGTTGTTGGTTGATAATAGCCGACTGTCGGTCGGTTAACTAATTGTTAGTCAGAGTATTGTGTTCATAAGGCCGATGTAGAGTCAGAGTCGGGATCGATTGAATGGTCCCAACATATATATATGTTACAGCCAATCCCCTATCGTCTGTCGTCGGTGAAGAGCATCTGCAAAATAAAATCCTCAAAGACCAAAATTATGTCCGATGGAGATCCTTTGATGCCTAAGTCAACGGAGAGTGGTGAACAGCAGATGAGAATTTTGAAATGACAGTCTCGGTCCAGAATTGTCTTACCTATGCTGTTCATTTACCTCCCTTTTATAGATGATTCTGATGTAACCGTCGAGTACATGGTCTCGCTTTTTATGGTGCTAAATTATCGGACCATAATTGCAGAGTTAATGGACCGTTTATGCCCATTAATGACCGTAACATATAGTCGATAACCGTTTATAACGGTTAGATATGTAGGTTCCGTACATTCCAGTCTTATATGATCGTGAGAAGATAAGCCGACTATATGTCGGTAATAGTAGTAGGTCGGTAGTCGTGAAGACCGAATGATCATCAGGCGATGACTCTGATATGCCGATGGTCATCACTCGGATATTAACTAAATTATCGTGGTTATCCATTGTTAGTTGATAATAGCCAACCGTCGGTCGATTAACTGATTATTAGTCAGAGTATTGTATTTATAAGGCGATATAGAGTCGGAGTCGGGGGTCGGTTGAATGGTCCCAACAGTTGCCCCCATTTTCGAGTCCAAGGTGGTCTGACGTATATATTATCACGTGATCTATCACGTTGGACGAAAGGAGTTGTCACGTGTCGTCTCGGGCTCCGATTTGGCTGCTGATATTAATGAGTTTTTAGAATATGAGAGATCTCCAACTGTTTTACTATTTTGATAGCTGTGAAATCATTATTGAACCGTCGTTTCAGAAAGATAATTTAATGCCGGATGATTTAATTCGGACTAGTAGATTTTGGTCACGTGTCAAAACATCATTGGCTCTGAGCTATTCACGTGGATAATGGTGAGGTGGCATGATTGAGAGCACGTACGTCGAATCGTCCGACCAATAGTTGGTCTAAATGTTGCCATGTATCGTTATTTGATGAAATCTAAATTTGACTGATTTCATCCAGACCGTTGAGGGATCCTATATATATGAAGTTGCATTCAGTCAGATTTTTACTTTACATTTATCATCATCCTCTGCAGTGGAAGGTCCTACTGGAAGGCTATCCCAGTACTAGGAGCTCCGAGTGTTGTTCTTCGCTCCCCTCTTTAGCTTCAGGTCAAGTTTTTTTGTCTTTATCCTTGGGTCCCTCTCCCCTTAGGATTTTTGTTTTAGGATTTTCTTCTCTAGTTTTCCATGGCTAGTAGAAAAACTTCTTCTCGGGATAGTCGGTCGGAGAATCTGATCGACGACTCTCCTTCGAGTTTGAAAATGGAAGCTTCTTCCTTATTCGGACCCAACATTGAACAGCTCCGGGAACAATACCATATCCCGGAGCAGTATCAACTTTCTGCTCCTAGCTCGAATAGTCTGGTGAATTCTCTTCCTCCAGGCCAAATTGCAATTTATGTCGAGGACCTTCGGACCGATCCTTAATTTTCGATTTGAAGTTCGTCCAGAATCTTCTTGATTACTACGGTCTCTATCCCGCTCAGCTGGCTCTAATTCTATCCGACTGATTATCAGTTTTGTCCTGTTGTGTCATCTTATACCGACCGTTTCTCGTCCTTCTCTTTTTCAATCTTTCTTTGTCTTTCGTCCTCATCCGAAGGTCAAAGATTGGTGGTTCTTCAATCCGAGGAAAGGTCTTTTTTTTTTATCACCGATCTTCTATCGTCCATTCATGGATGGAAGAATCAATTTTTCTTTGTTTCTTCTTCTTCTCCCTGGGGCTTTTCTTTATGTTGGAGTGACCCAAGGACTGGCTCCAACGAGAACAATCGGGTGGAGGCCAATGATCGAAAAGATTTCATCCGATTGAAGGATATGGCAGTTCCATTGCAGTGAGTGCTGATGACCGAGCAAGCTCTCTACAATGTCGGGCTTAGTTCGATCACTTTCCTAGGTATAACATAGTCGGTTACCTTGTCTTTCTTGTCTGTTTCTGAATTTTATACTAAATTTTTTTATTTTGATTGCAGCTATGCAGCCAAGAGCATGAGTGTCGGCAGCAAATATCCGCACACATGCTGCCAAGAAGAAGGCAGCAACTGAAGCTGGACTCTCCCGATCGTTGAAGAAGGGTCGGGTCACTACTCCACTGGTGAGGAAATCTGACATTCCATTAGAGATGATTTTTGAACCAGTCCTGGCGTTGTCGGCCCCGACAATACTTCTCGGGGCACTGTTTGTTGAAGGTGGAGCGATAGGAGAGGATGGAGCTGCAACAGTACCATCGACGACTCCATCAGCTGAGGTTCGGATCGGGATGGGAGTCACGGCCGAACCCAAGCAGTTAGTGGCTGAACCAATCATTCCTCTAGTGGAACGTTCTCAGGTGCAGTCAAGCTCCGAGTTCCCAGCATTCTCAAGCACAAGATTGCCGATCGGAGATCGGGGGAAGGCGCCAGCGACTTCAGCTAATGACGGATCATCTGCAAGCCTTCTGACTCTCGTTGACATCCGGATCTCCGAGGGTGAGTCTGCCTTGGCCAATCTGGCATTAGCCAGGTGGCTCATCGAAGCTGTCCTTTTTTCGACTAATCAGGAGAATAGGAAGAATAGAACTGTTGCTAAAATATTTTCTTCCTTTTACCCGATGATACTCGGGGTAAGTTTTCTGATATTTTTTTTTGATCTGACTTGATTCATCTTTTGCTTTCAGTGGGCACATGACATGCACGATCTTGAGAGTAGTTATCGAAAGATTGCTGACTTTCGTCAGTCGTGGATGGATAAGGTGGCGACTGTCACCACCGAGAAGATCACTACCGTGGAACAACTTCAGACGGCGACTGAACAGGAGAAGGAGCTTCAGGAGTAGATCTCCCAAATGATGGCCGACCTACAGTCTTCCAGAGCCAAACTTGAGTCAGCTTGTCAGAATATCTTGTATTTTGAGTCACGGATCAAGAGCAAGAAGCACTCCATCCATCAGCTTCGATGAGAGAGGGGTGGATGCATTAAAGCTTGAAATCGAACGCGGAAGGCATCAGGCCACCTTGGAAAGACTGGCACTGGCCGATGCTGAGTTGGCCTCTGCGAGAGTTGGAGCAGAGTCGGTGAGGGAAGCCCTGAGTCTGGCCATTGAGAACTTCAAAAATTTTGAAGAATTAAAAGAAGAAATTTTTGAAAGCGGATATGTTACCTACTATGTCAGATACGAGGATGGTCGAGATGCGGTCGAAAAATTATATCCGAACTTAGACTTGAGCTGCATCATTCCTCCTTGTTCGGGAGATAAACCTGTCGAAGAAGGGGCTGTGTCGACTGAAGATGATGTACCAACTGCATCAGAAGCTGTTCCAGTCGTCGATGCTGCGTTGGAGCACGGAGACTAAGACAATGACAAGTGATCGGTGTAACATTTTTACTTTTTTTTTTGTAATTAAAAATTTTGTAATCGGATCTTGGGTCCAATTTTGTAACTTCATTTCAATGAATGAAAGAAAAATTTTCAAAGTACCAACTCTTTCTTTTCTGTGCATCTGCAATGTCGTTGAATCGTATTTTGATTACTGAATATCAATCGACAAGTTGAACATTCAGTAGTAATTGTAAAATTATTCGTTAGTCGAATATCAATAAGCATTACCTTTTAGGTATTAGGATAAATGGTGATGAGTCGAGCATCCATCGACTGACCATAGTCAAGTCAGTATATCTAATTATTTGATAAATAATGACAAATCGAATATCCTTCGACTGACCGCAGTCAAGTCGGTATAGTTCCAATTTGACTTGGGTCGTATTGGCATTGTATTCTGCTTAGTTAAAATTAAGTCAGTATAAATAGTCGTTCAATCGATTTTTATAATGAAAAATCAAGATATAGTCGGTATTGAGATACAGTTGGTATATCGACTTTTACAGTGAAAGCTGAGATATAGTCGATGTGTCGATTTTTATAGTAAAAAATAGAAATATAGTTGATAGGAATTAACCGTCCATTCATCGATCTAACATCACTTTATAGTCGGTTGAAACTTTTGTGATTTTGAAATTCAATATTTTATTCTGAGCACTGTACATATGAACAACTTTATTGATAATACATTTTTAAGTTGTCAGCATTTCACGTTCGAAGAACAGTTGTTCACTCAAGAGTTTTTAGCCGATATGTATTCGGTCTAAGTATCTCAATTATTCTATAGGGTCTTTCTCAATTTGGAGATAATTTTTCTGGTCCAAAAGCTTTGACACTTCTGTCTTTCTTAGGACCAGATCTCCTGAATGGAAGACCTTCGGCTTAACTTTTGCATTATACCGAGCTACTCTTTATCGATATGCTACCATCCGAACTTGAACTTGCTGTCGGACTTCTGAAAGTAAGCCTAGATCGGCTCTCCGATATTTTGAATTGCTCGGCTCATTGATTGTTTCATCCTTGCTGATGGTAGTTTAATCTCAAGTGGGATCATCGCTTTTGTTCTATATGCTAGGTTGAATGACGATTCTTCTGTTCGTATACGAGGAGTTGTTTGATATGCCTATAAGATCGGATATAATTTTTTACTCAGAGATCTTTAGCTTCATTCAGTCTGATTTTGAGTCCATATAGAATTGTTCGGTTTGTCATTTTTACCTCACCATTGGATTGTGGATGGCTGACTGATGTGAGTTTGTACGTAATATAAAATTTCGTACAGAACTCTTTGAAATTTTGATTATCGAATTATTGATCGTTGTCAATAATGATGGTGTGTGGTAGATCGAATCTGTATATGATTGATTTCTGAATGAAGTCTTCCATCCTACTTTCAGTGATTTATGCTAGAGGTTCAGTTTTCATCCATTTGGTGAAGTAATCAATGACGACCACTATGAACTTCCTCTGACCAGATGCCGGAGGGAAAGGATCAAGTATGTTAATTTTTCATTATGCGAAGAACTATGGTACAATAATTGATGTCAACTGACTGGTCGGTTGGTGTTGTATATTTACTTATTTCTAACATGGTTCATACCGTTAGACAAGTTCAGCTACATCTTTCTTCATGGTGGGTCAATAATATCCATGTCATAAGATTTTGTAAGCCAAAAATTTATCCCCCAAGTGATTTCTATAAATCTCTTCGTGTACTTCTCTGAGTGTATAGTCGGCATCTGATGGTCTCAAATACTTCAGTAAGGAAAGAGAGAACGATCTCTTATATAGTTGACCATTCATCAAAATATATTGTGAGGCCGTCCATCTGAGTCGTTTAACTTCTGAGAGATCTGTAGGTAGAGTTTCATCAATCAAGTACAGGATGATCGGATCCATCCAGCTTGGTTAATTACTGATTTATAGTACTTCTTCGACTTTATCGATACTCGACTGTTCAAGACATTCGATGAATGTCTGACTCAGTGAGTTGAAAGAAGTGGTTGCAAGTCGCAAAAGTACATCGACTCAAGTATTTTCTGTTCTTGGGATGTGAAAGATCTCAAAATATTTTAGGGTTGATATTAGATCTTTCACTTTCTGAAGATACTTCATCATGATGGGGTCTCGGGCTTCAAACTCGCCCTTAACTTGCCCAGCAATCCACTGTGAGTCGGTGAAGATCTTCAGACTGTCAATGTTAAACTCCTTGGTAATTTTTAAGCTGGATAAGAGTGCTTCATATTTGGCTTAATTATTCGAAGTTTTGAAGTTGAATCGAAGGGCATATTTAGTTACAACCCCTTTGAAATTAGTGAGGATGAGACCAGCTCCACTGTCTTGTGCATTAGATGCTCCATCAATATATAGCACCCATGCCGATGTTAAGTTGGGCTCGAGAGCTGTAGCTTGCTTTATTTTGTTGTTAGCCTCATTATCAAGATTATTATCAGGTATTGTACACTCGACAATAAAGTCAGCCAAAACTTACGCCTTCATTGATGGACGTGGACGATATTGTATATCAAATTTGTCAAGTTTTATTACCCATTTTGCCATTTGATCCAACGTATCAGGTCGGTGTAAGATTGCCTTCAATAGTTGGTCTGTCAAAACGACAATGGGATGTACTTGAAAGTATGGATGAAGTCGCTGCGATGATATGATTAAAGCATAGACCAACTTCTCCACCTTTGGATATCTTATTTCGACATTGTGAAGCACTTTGTTGGTGTAGTAGATTGTTCATTGAATTCAATTTTTATCCTCCTAGATAAGTATCGAACTAACTACCTCCGTCGAAGTTGCCAAGTAGAGATACAAAGTTTTTCCGACCTTTGATTTCATAAGTAGCAGTGGAGACGTCAGATATTGTTTCAGGTCTTCGAAGGACTGTTGGTACTCATTTGACCATGTGAAGTCTTTTGTTTGTCTTAAGATTTTAAAGAAAGGCAAGCATCTTTCTGCCGACCTTGAGATGAATCGACTGAGTGCGGCGATTCTTCCATTAAGTTGTCGTATCTCTTTTTTAGAACTAAGATGCTTCATATTGATGATAGTCTTTATTTTCTTGGGATTGACTTCGATTCCTCGTTGCAACACAAAAAATTTGAGAAATTTTTTAGAAGTTACTCCAAATGCTTACTTAGTCAGATTCAACTTCATTTGATATCGTCGAAGTATGCTGAAGGCTTCTTCCAGATCTCGAACATGATCAGTAGTTTGAAGGCTTTTCACCAGTATATCATCTACATAGACTTCTATATTTTATCCAATTTGTACTTTGAATATCTTGTTAACTAGCCATTGGTAAGTCACCCCGATATTTTTTAAACCAAATGACATCACTTTATAACAGTAGATGCCTTTGTCGGTTATAAAAACTATGTGCTCCTCGTCTTTAGATGCCATCCGAATCTGATTATAACCGACAAAGGCATCCATGAAGCTCAGAAGTCGGTATCCAGAAATTGCATCAACCAGTTGATCAATTTTCGATAAAGAAAAATTATCCTTCGGACAAGCTTCATTCAGATTCATATAGTCGATACAGATTCTCTACTTTTCATTGGCTTTTCTCACCATTACTGTATTAACGAGCCAATCGAGATAATTAGCTTCTCTAATGAAGTCAGCTGTGAGGAGCTTGTCGACTTCTTCATCGATGACCTTCTATCTTTCAAGTGCAAAAGGTCTTTTCTTTTGTCTCACCGGCTTAATCTTTGGATCAATGTTTAGTTGATAGGTTATTATCTCTAGAGGAATGCCTGGTATGTCAGTAGTTGACCAAGCAAAAATATCGATATTTGCTCTTAATAAATTTATTAGTTGCTGTCGCTTCGGATTAAGCAACTGCGATCCAATTTGGACCATCTTCTCGGGATCTTCTTCTTTTAGTGGGATGGATACCAGTTGCTCGGTTGGTTCACCCCTTTCTTCATTTTCTCTTTGATCCAATTTATCAACAGATAAAAAGTCTTTTAATTGATTATTTTAGGTGAAAACTATGAAGCAGCGTCGGACAAGTTGTTGATCTCCACGCATCTCTCCGACTCTGTTTCTTGTCGAAAATTAGACTGACAGATAATATGTCGAGACTATTGCTCTTAGAGCATTAAGATCAGGTTACCCGAATATGACATTATAAGTTGAAGAAATTCAGACAACCGTGAATGTCAAGAGAACAGTACTCTGTCGTGGATTTGTTCTAGCAGTTAGTGGGAGAGTAATTTTTCTTTCCACGATAACTGCATCCCCAATGAAACTGACTAATGACGTCAAGACTCTTCTGAGTCGATCAGTTGGTAATCGCATTTGAAAGAAAGTCGAGTAAAATAGAACATCCGTCGAGCTTCCATTATCCAATTATTTTTTTTTACATCATAGTTTGCTACCATTGTTGAGGCAACAACAGCATCATCATGGAGAGTTTGTATTCTCCAAATATCTTCTTTCGAAAAAATAATTACATTATCGAGTCGTCGTTTCTTCACCGACTCTTCTTCGAAAGTTGCCCCCCAGTTCTTCTGTCGTCCGGAGATCATGTTGATTACTTCCGCTATTGATCGATTATTAAGTATCTCCTCAGCTTATGGCTGAGGTTGTTGGTCGGTGCGAGGTTGAGTCAGACGGTCTCATCAAAACTTTTTGAGGTAGCTTCATCGAATCAGTGTCTCTATCTCATTTCTGAGCTGGATGCACTGTTCGGTATTGTGATCGTGATCACGATGCAACCGACAGTACTTCTTTCTATCATGGCTCCTTGATAGAACTTTCATTGACGGGAGGTGGCGTAAATACTCCTGTCCTTCGATCTCCATCAAGATCTGCGTATGGAGAGCAGAAAAAAGAGTATAGGAGTCATACCTGTCATAACTATTTGGCTTCGGACTCCATCATCGAGGTGAAGCTTGCTTATTGATAGTCGGCCTACTTGATTCGATCGGAGCTTCACTCTTCTTCTGTTTCTTTTTCTGACCTTTTTCATCTGTCTGACGTCGGTCAGAAGCAGCTTTATCCGTATGAATATACTTGTACGCATGCTTCAGAAGTTCAGCATAGGTCCGAGGGAGAGTCTTGTCTAGAGAGTAGGTAAATCTGGATCCCCTCAGACCTCTCTTTATGATCGATATGGCCATATCTTCATTGAGGTCTCTAACCTCCAGTGTGGCCACATTGAAACGAGCCACAAAATCTCTCAACATCTCTGTCTCACCTTACTTGATTGAGAAGAGACTGTCTGATGTCCGTGACGGCCTTTGGCTAGTGCTAAAGTGAGCCATGAAAGATTGTTCGAGCTGCTTAAAGGAGTTGATGCTCCTCGACTGAAGTCCAGAATACCAGGCTCGAGCAGCCTTTCGAATAGTTGTCGAGAAGTCAATGCATAAAAGGGCATCGGTTGTCCTCTGAATCATCATGAGAGCCTTATAGCTCTCCAAATGGTCGATCAAATTGGTGGAGCCGTCGTATGGCTCCATCTATGGCATCTTGAATCGAGAAGGAATCGGTTCATCTAGGATACACTGAGAGAGAGGCTGGACAGTGTGGAAGTTGTAGTCATTAGAGGACTTCCGACCTTTCATTTGAAGTCAGGCAAGCTGACGATCAATATCTTTGAACTTGCGTTCATAATCGTCAAGCCACCATTGCTGGAAAACTCCAGGGGTAGAACCCCCTGAAGAGCTTGAAGAGGGAGAAGCAAAAGGAGTCCATAGCCATTTTCCATTCTTGATACTGTGTGCACGAGAAGGAGAGGGAGAATGCCACGAATGATGGGTGGTACGGTGGGAGTGTCGAGAACATGGTTGTCCATCTCGGTGAGAGTGTCAAGATGGTCCCCACTCTGGAGAAGAGAAAGGTGAGCACCGTGGAAGATGGTGGCTGTGCCTAGATGGCACGGAATAAGCCACCGACTTCTCCACCAGCGATTGCTGCTGCTGCTGGGTTTGCTGCTACTGGAGGTTTTGAACCGCCTCCATCAAAACCTTCATTTGCTACATGAGTGTAGCAATTTGCATGTCCGTAGTGACGACAGGAACGAAGAACTGACTCTGCCACTGGAGGTGGGGGAGAAATATCTTCTCGGTGGAAAGACTGTCTCGCCGATTCCATCGAGTGCTGGACTCTGATTTTTGGTATAATTGATTGTATTCACCTCCTACTTGATGCGCCAATCTAGTGCGGCCAATCCCTATCGCCTGTCGTCGGTGAAGAGCACCTGCAAAATAAAATCCTCACAGATCGAAATTATGTCCGGTGGAAATCCTCTGATACCTAAGTCAACGGGAGTAGTGAACAGCAAAGTCAACGGAGAGTGGTGAACAACAGATGAGAATTTTGAAATGATAGAGTCTCGACTCAGAATTGTCTTATTCATACTGTTCATTTACTTCTCTTTTATAGATGATTCTGATATAACCATCGAGCATGTGGTCCCATTTTTTATGATGCTAAATTATCGGACCATAATTATGGAGTTAATGGACTATTTATGCCCACTAATGATCGTGACATGTAGTCGATAACTGTTTATAACAGTTAGATGTGTAGGTTCCACACATTCCGGCCTTATGTGATCGTAGGAAGATAAACCGACTATATGTCGGTAATAGTAGTAGGTCGGTAGTCGTGAAGACTCGAATGATCATCGGATGATGACTCTGATATGCCAATGATCATCAGTTGGATATTAACTGAATCTTCGTGGTTGTTCGTTGTTGGCTAATAATAGCTGACTATTGGTTAGTTAACTGATTATTAATCAGAGTATTGTGTTCATAAGATCAATGTAGAATCGAAATCGAAGATCGGTTGAATGATTCCAATAATATATATACACACACAGAACCTCAAATTGCTGGATGGACTGAAAGAACACACAAAAATATCAATGGAAGTAAATCTGCATAAAAAAGATATGCAGATATTCTTATGTATTGCTTTGTAAGCAAACCGTGCACCTACATATAAAAGAATGCATAAAAATTCTGTATGGAAGTAAATTCTGGAAAAAAGATATATGCAAACATCCTCATAAAGTTGCCAATAGATTGATCGTGCACCTGCATACAAAGAGCGCATAAAAATTTTGTGCAGAAGAAAATTTGTATAAAAAATATACGTGGATATCCTTACAGATTACCTCACGGACAGACGGTATACCAACAAATGAAAGAATGCATAAAATTTTATGTATAAGCAAATCCGCATGAAAAGGTATGCGTGAACAGCCCCGTATCCATAGTCCGACACCGCATTTGCATACAAAAGAATGCATAAAAATTCTGTGCGGAAGTAAATTCTCATAAAAATATATATGTAGATACCCTTATAAATTACCGGAAGAATACATAAAAATACTGTGTGAAAGACGATCCGCATAAAAAAAAAAAAAAAAAAATACAGACATTCTCACATATTGCTCGATAGACAGATCGTGCACCTACGTACAAAACAATGCATAAATTTTCTATGCACAGATAAATTTATATTAAAAAAATATATAAAAATTCTTATAAATTGCCGACAATGATTCGATCAAAAATAAAAATCCGCATAAAAAATATATGTGGATATCCTTATATGGTACCCTAAACGTAGGCAGCGCACTTACAAACGAAAGAATTGCACGAAAGTTTTGTGCACAAGCAAATCCGCATAAACAGGGTATGCGGACATCCTCATATGGGTCAACGTCGGGAGAACGAGGGCTAACTAGAGTCTCCGACCACCCCAATCTCAGGCCAAACACAAACTCCGCCGAATTCGACATCGCTGGCGGCTCCTATTTCCTTCCATTCCAGCGACCCCACCACCCATCAAACGGCTCGGAGTGTAACGCCGGCGACTAGCATCGAGTCGGTGGCGAGGGGCGGCGGAGGAGGATGAGGAGGGGAAGGGTGGGATCGGCTTAAAGACGGTGGGTTTCTGGGTCTGCGTTCCATACTTCCAACAAACAAAACGAGATGGATAAATAGCGTCAAAAAAAAAAAAAAAAACACTTTCCACTATTTTTGAACACTGCATCTTGGGAAAAAGAAAACGTCCCCATGAAGTCACTTGCTAAGATTGTCTTCATTAGGAAATCAAAATTCAACAGCTTGAAAAAAATTTACAGAGCATTTCATCACACACATATGCATGTATGTATTTTTGGATCATAATTAGCTTTAATAATCGATATACATATATATACATTCAAACAGCTAATATGTACAAAGATACAGAGAGAAGGGAGATAGTTTCCAATTTCTGATACAATAGGTGATATCAACTTGCATGCAAGGTTGGAGATCTTCTATTGTAGTATAAGATAGAGCTCGCATAAACTGTTGAGTAAGTGATCGAGTTCTTAGAGATCAAAGCTGTGGCTGTTGAAATGGAAGACTGCTTGATTCCAGCCGCCTCTGATGTTCTGTGACCTGATCTCTTTCGCAACACTAGACTGCAGGCCAGGTGGTCCACATACAATTACACCCACATCGGCACGGCCCACACTCTCTGAGAACGAACTGAAAATGTCTGGTAGAACAGAAAAAAAAGGAAACAGAAATGCAGATTGAGTCACTTAATTCAGTCTCAAACTATGAGAAAGACACTTGAATTTTTCTCTCTCTTCCCCTTTGCTTTTGCTTTTCATAAAATGTGTGAACAAAGAAAGAATATAAATGACTGTTAGTGAAGATAAAGGGACTATTTTTCTTTTGGCAGGAAGATAAGTGACTATTTGCAATGGAGGATGTTGAGAGGACCAAGTTTTATATAAAAGAAGTATGAAAGTCAATGAGGCACTTCAGCCTGTTTTGATATTATAATGGCATCGATCTCCTCGTAAGATCCATCACAATTTAGCATTTGTGAAGTTATGATGGTGCTTAAATGGATTTTGAATGCCTTAATCTAGCTGTATCACACTGTGGTTTTGCTATGTCTCTCCAACTGGTTTGCAAACTAGGCAAAAACACATGGTAGAGACAGCAGTCGAATAGAAGAACTGAGTGGATCATGTCAAAAATCTTACATCAAAGTTCAAATTGTAATGAAGAATGAAAGTATGTCAAGGCATCTAAAGCTTTTGTCTGTTGATGCATGTACTGTCAATCATTTGAGGATTTTGCAGGAAGGAACATTTGATTTGTGCCATATAAGCATGTGCAGTTGAAGCAATCCAATAGAAGTATGCTTTGATACTGTAACGCGAAGCTAATGTGACATGGTAACATATTGGGCAGTAAATTTTACATAATTGTTTGCAAGTCCTTATAAGAGTAAAGAAAGAGTGCTCATTACCTTGAAAATCAGGCCTGCATCCATACCGAGTTGTTTGCAGACTTGAAAGACTTGTCATACCCATCTCACTAGGGAGAATTGGCTCCCCGCAATGCCCCAATTTGCTTTTTTCAGCATCAACTGTCCACTTCTCATTGCATGAGCTACGTTTTTCCCATTGATTCCAGAAGTAAACAATGATACCCCCGAAAAAAATGACACCAGCACCATGCATAAGGTAAACAAGAGCCCACGGTACCACCAAGCATGTACTCTGAATGGTCTGATGTAATATACTTCCACAATACCAAACAATAGAATGAAACCAAGAGTAGATGCAACAACATAAATTCCAGACCAGATGTTATTCCCTGTGCCAACCAAACATGACATCACGCTACCATTGGTTGTGGAAAGAGGAGGAGACATCATGCTCCCATCAACTTTACCATCTTCCTGCAATGAAAACATTGAATAAGAGTCTAGTGGCTATTCAATCCAAGGAAGAAAGGAATGATGTTCATTTGGGCATCTACACCTACCAATAAAGGCTCTGATTCTTGAGTTACATAAGCTTGAATATCTAGATGCAATTTATCGGAGAAAGATGAATAGATGTGTTGTGCATCAACTGCGAAAGGAGAGAAAGCTCCTTAGATTTTTTAACAGCCCAAATAACCAACACATTCTTTGGTAAACAAGGTTTGCCCTCCCTAATTCGGTGAAGGATGTCACTCAATATGGCCAGGAAGGGTGAAATACCAATGCCTCCAGCTACGAGTATGAGATTTTCATACCTGAGAATAAAAAGTGAGAGTCAAATCACATAACTTTACAGTAAGCAATGACATGGGCATCTAGTGCAACAATGTCAATATAAACATTTCCTGCAACATAGCATACCTATGAATTACCGGAGAAGTTAAAGTAATACAACTACTGTTTGCTGTAACATTTCTTTTTCTTTTTCTTTTTTAAGGGAAAAAGGAGGACTGTAGTTTCCTGTAGCCAGACCAAATTATGGAAGAGAGAAGAGGCTCACATCAAGTGGTAGGGTGACTCATGTCCATATGGCCCTTCAACAGAGGCTGTTATACTACTAGGTTGTGACTGAGAGTCTTTCTGAGGCTGGTCTGAAACATTAGTGATGATATCCCTCAGTTTCCCTGTCCATGTGCCAAGTACTTTTATTAAAATTGACAGATGGTATCTACCATCCAAAGGACTGGAGGAAACACTGAATGGATGCCATTGCAACCATGAAAATTCTCGTACTTGAAGGAAAATAAAGCTGAGAGCATTGTAATGAAGATCTGCATATTCAAACAAAATCATAGTTAGCATTAACTTCTATTTAAAAGGCTAGAAACTTGAAATTCTAGCTAATGAGAGATGGCATCCCTTTGATGAGCATCTTGTTTACTTTATAACTATGACAAAAAAGGATGGACAATAGTGAATCAGTTCAAAAGAATTATTTTGAACACAAAGAAAATGATCAATAAGTCATACTTGCTGGCTTTGAAAGGATCAATTCCACAGTTCCACACGGGCGACACACTGCTGAAATGATATCAACCGATGTTCGAGACTGGCAGAACCGTAGAAAGCGATCAAGTATGAAAAGGAAAACTGCTCCAGCTGCCATGCTGAAGATAAAGTCTCCAACATGCAGTGCTAAGAACACAACAAAGATCACATACAATTGATGGGTGTAAAAGAAAAGCTCAAAAAAGTTTTTCCGCACAGGATGCAGTGATGTCACCCACATAAACAAACCCGCCAACAGGCTAATTACCCCGGGAAAATTAGCAATACCAATATTGTCCCACTCTCGAATCTGAAAACAAAAAGCAAGTGTCAATTTATTGATGAAAGACAGCAACACCAATTCCAACATGATCCTTAATCAAAAACTTGAAATTATCTACTTATTGAACATAGATCTCATGAGATGGGTTTCATATTCTGATTCTATGGAATCATTTGTTGTTTATAGTAGTTCGTCGTAGTATCGGTGCATACTGTCCCATCCCATGCACAGCATACCACACCATATGATATCAATTCTTGATATGGGAGGCATACCAAGTGTAGGTATGCAACACCAATCTCCATACCAGGCATACCGACACTATACCTATTTGTTACTAGCATGGGGCCCAATACCAAGATCGCAAACCTTGGTATATACTGTAGAAGTTATTCGGAATTTGGTTTATTTGATATCTAAACTTCAAATCTATGTAATTGATGATCCATCCAATTATCTCTAGTAGCATCTTGGAATATAAGAAGTATAAAAAGATAATTGGACAAAGCTATGATGCCAAGGATCAGGTTATGATCTTCCTTAATATCTTTAGGCACTTTTCAGGTTATAGGTTGTCTAATTGATAAGCCACACCAACAATCACTAGCAGCATCTTGGAATGAAAAAGTATTCAGATTTCAGAGACACAGTTGGACAAAGATATGATGCCAAGTATAGAGTTATGGTCTTCCTTGATATCTTTAGGTACTTTTCAGGTTATGTTGTCCAATGATTTGGACCCACTAAGCTCCTTGATAATTTCCCCGGAAAAAAATTGCATGTATGTTTGCATGTCTCTGTGTGTAGATTCAATATCTACACCATATGGCTTAGAAGTTCATAGAGAAATTATTTTTCTACATTTTAGAAAGGTTTAAAACCATGTTGTCTCAAAGAAGCTAGGCTTGTGCATACAGAAGTTTTCTGCCTTTCCAGAATCAAATATTCTTGTAATTGTAACTTTAAGTGAAAATAAGTAATCAAATTACTCATCCAAACTCACTTCTTGTCGGAGACGCCCCTGCAATGACCACGCAACAACATAACATAAGCCATGAAATGTGAAGAGAGCCATTGTAAGATGTCCAAGCCAGACATGGTATCTGGTAGCATGCTCAAATGGAATGTCTATCAAACGAAGAAGAACTGAACCCCTTGCAACTGGCAGAAACAAGAATACCATGCAAAATAGTCCAATTGAACCTAATCGAAGCCCAACAATTTCCAGCATGAAAGTACTGCAAGTTTGAAGTTAGAAACAAGTTAAGGCCCAACTGAAAAAGCAAGCTACATATATCTATTTCTGAATGAACTTCAAGAACACTTGTTCCTTTTTGAGAAAAAGAACACCTGTTCTTAATATGTGCGACCCATCATACTATCTTAATTCACAGCTAAGTTACTAGAAAGCACGACAATCAACAGATAGTGAAGTCATGAGATGTCATATTTTGGAAATCTCAAGAGTATAAAAAAGAATCACTGCAACTTTCCCAAAGTATTTCACCTGTCTAAACCAATTTTAGCACATGTTGCATGACAATCAGAAACATCTTTTGCTGTAATACAACAACAGCAAACTGATATGATGTAATTTCATTCTTATAAACCACTTATAATTGCAAATAAATGGAAAATTCTGAAGTTCATAATAATGTCTTCAGATCATGGTTTCATAATACGAAGCAAAACTTGGCCATGATAATATGAATTCAAAATATGTGTGCGTGCATGTGTGCGTGCATGCGTGTGTGTATTTTTTCTTTGGGGTTACTTATGGACTCAATCAAAGATAATTTATCTTCAAAATAAACTAAATATAGGAAAATTAGAGAAAGATCTGTCAATCTGATGAGAACAAAGAAACAGATCAATTAGCTATTCCAGGAGCTCCAATGTATGTTCACATGTTTTCTTTCATGCTCGTAGGTACGAATCCTGATGATGTAATTGTACTTGAATGCATAATCCATGTTAAACACGTATCTACCAAAGATTCAATATTTGTTGAAGCATTGAACTTGATTTTTAATAGGATAAAATGATTTAAATTCAAGGTTCATTAGGAATGGCTGCAATTTTTTAAGCTGAAAATTAAACATGTTACAAAGAGGAAGATATATACTTTATTGGTGGACGCTGGACACCATAAGAGCATTTTGACGTAAAATTTTTCATTAGTAGAAACACAACCAGGAAAGCATCCAGAAGTCTATTGTAATTATTTTTCTGGCCGATAATAACATCCGAAAGCAAGGTGTGCAGCACCGGTCATTACTGTATCGCTACCAAACTGATACACAATCTCGTCCTGTATCGACATGTGGTACACTTCACTGTCTTGTACCATATTATGTGCTAATATTGTAATAGGATGGTATCGGTATAGGATCCGTTATCGAGATGGTGAACCTTACTTGAAAGCATAGCAAAGCTATGTCATGATAACAAATGTATTAAATAAGAAATTTCAGAAAATTATTCATTAATCTGACAATAAGTATGGGTCAAACAAGTTGATAGGTTGTTTTGTCAATGAATCTGTCTCATGTGAACAATGACTAGCTTTGTTTGTGGAGGTTCAGAGGAGGTATAAATTCTCTATTAGAAATGATGGGGATACTACCACGTTTTCAGGATCATGAAAGAACTAATGGAAGGCAATTCCTGTTCAAATAGAAAAATTACATCTCTGGTAGAAGATATCTGTGAAAAAAATGGAGACAGGCAACAGCTTTTATTAAGTTTTGGGAAGCCACGCAATTTTCTCAAATGTTTATCTCGTTCAAAGTATGTCATCCATGTCTTTAAATGGCAAAGCATAAGCATGAAAGAAAACTGTTGGCCTCCACAGATATTTATTGACCAACTTGTGAAAAATTAAGAAACCTGATACCACTGGCATTAAGAAAGACCAAATTGTAACCTAAAATATTTAATGGAAAGACCACGTCACTTAGAAATTCACTTTAAAACAATGAAAAGAACGATGGCACCTTATCTTTCAGGGTTAAGAACAGAATTGCCAAACAAACACTCAACTTTGTCACGAAAGGTTTCTGTGATTGGCAAGATTAAGAGGAAGTATATGATTTCAACTTTTCTTAGAAAAAAATGTTTCTTTTGCAGAAATGAGGGGTGGGAAAAATAATTGCTCATTCATACTTAGCATACCCTTTTTCTTTCGAAGGCAATGGAAATTTCGAAATCAAGCTATTGCCTTGTATTATATAAGCAGTAATCGACCAGAGAACATATGCAGAAAAAAGGAGTATCCCAATAAATTCTGCAGCTGAGACAACACCAAATGGTCCATCAACCAGGACAGGGAATGTCCAAAGCCGAAACCTCGGAAATTTTGAATTCTTCTTCCTGTCCATGAAGTGAAGCCCAATGAGCAAACCAAGCTTTCGAAAAACAAATAGGATTAACTGTAGATCATGATCATCATATGAGAACAAAAATCATGAAGCATAAAGAAAATTGCATTGGTGCATACTCAAAATGGTCTCTGGGGAAGGCAGTTATGTATATAAATGCCAGGAACGCAATGATGAGAATCGGCGCACTGAATCCAAGAAATATGCTTCCTGCAGTTTGCAAAGCCAGAAATTCCATTACTCACCACTATTTGTCCACCTCTTCTTCAACAAGAATTAACTTGAAAGAGAGGGAAAGGCTCATTTTATGACACACCTGTAATCCCAAAACAGATTTTTCGGTAATATGAATCCATTTCGATTGCAAACTCCTCACCAAGTCGGTCGGGTAGAAAAATATTGCAGCAACCCAAATGATGAAAATTATCCACATCAAAGATTTTAGCACCCATTTAGCCAAAGAGCATGCAAAAGACATGTGCTTGGAGGAGCCATGCTCAACCCCTCCATTGGACAGAAGCGGTTTGCGAGCCGAGAGTTCGGCCATGGGAAAGGAGACAGAAGAAGGTTAGCTCTCAAACTGAACTACAACCAAGAATTTTGACCTACCTCAATGCTTATACCAACTTTCAAACTACGTACTTCCCTTCATATACCACAAGGCTGACAATATAGACAAAAAGAATCCAACAAAATCGTCCACATTCTGATCGGTTTATCGGTGCAATAATCATATTTAACGTATGGCTCATCGATCGACACATACAACCTAAGTTAAAGCTATATTCTGGCAGCTGAAGAGTAAATGGCCCTGAACCAATAAGCACCACACATTATTTGCCATGGATCAACATCAGGAGTCAGGATAGATAAATGACCCAAAGAGCATCAATCGCCTGGACACCAGAAAAAAAAAAGAAAAAAAAGAACGTAAATATAAGAAAAAGTGGAAGATAAATGGCAAGGGATTTCAACCAGTCACGAGATAAAATTTGACCTTTCATCCTAAAGTTAGGAAACCAACCGCACATAAATTATGAACCTTAATGGACATCAAAACAACACCCAACAAACTCCTCTTTTTCTTGTGAATTTTATTGGAAAAGATGAATCGAATGTACAAGGGTAAAGATGGCTGAAAAGGTTCACCTTATGACAACACCCAACCAACTGAAAACACTACATAGAACGGTTTAAGCACTAAAATATGCATAATTCTTGTTTCTTACTCAACTTTCATTTCTAATGTCATAGAGACAAACCAGTTGAAACCACGGTACTAAAAAAAAAAAAAAGAAAGAAAACAAAATTAATTGTGATATAGAGATATCCATTGCCCAAATTTCAACAACCTTTCAAAATTCAGTGGTGGCCAAGAGAGTTATCATTTGGGGTGTGTGGAAAGAGCAGAAACCATAAATAGTAGAGTGGTAAGGAAGAAGGGAAAGCAAATGACCGAGTGACTGAAAGGGAGAGGCGTTTTGTGTGGTGGTCCTTGAGGGACCAGAATGATGGAATTGGGGTCCACATCAGTTTGTAGGGATTCCTGAGAAGCACTGCCGAGGGATTTTTCCACACAGTTCTTCATCATTTGGCTAAACGTTGCTATCTTTCTCAATCACGGAAACAAGGAGAACAAATTCATAAAGAAGCGAGCGGATTCCAGAGAGTGCAGTGACAACTTCGGCAAAACGGTAGGTGCTTGCATTCCTGTTTATTTCCCCATGGAAAGCGTGGGTTTGGGTGCGGTTTGGGTCCGCTGCCAAGGGAGGAGCCGGACTGCAGTAGATTTTGAGATTTGGAAGCTCGGGCCACCCTAGTTTCATGTGTAGTTGTATACTAGTTAACAGATATTGAATAAGAAATAGATAAAACAGAAAAAAAAATCATAATATTAAGTAATAGATAAAATATTGAATATAAAATAAATAATATTAAAAAAATTAAAATTAAAATAAAAATAGGTTATGGATACGATTGTTAGAGAGGGAATTATACGTAAGAAAAAATAAGTTCATACAACGGGTTGCGTGGCTAGAATAGATATCAGAGGAAAAGTTTGAGGTATTAGAGAGATCCCATCAAATATGGGATATAGATTTTTACCAAAAAAAATATGGGATATAGATAAGAAAGAGAAGACTGAGTTTGATGATTTGAGTTTTTTTCTTTTTAAATAATCTCTTTTGCGATTATTATATAGTATAATAAAGTTTTTGAATAAATTTCATCCTAGATAAATTTGATAGGCCCAAATAACCCTCAACGCCCGCTTTAACATGATATATATAGGCTAATGTGACAGCCGTTCATGTTTGTTTTCGTGGACATCACGCAGGTCCTTGCTTTTATTTTATCGGTTTATCTTTAATGATAGAAGAACATGCTACCTACCATAGTTTAGCTAATTAATGAATTTTCAAAAAATGAATAATATGATAAAGGGCTCCCATATCTAATTCATGGGGGGACACATGCCTTGTCGGGAAAGAGTCTGATCTTCACCGCAACTACATAATAATTTGACATTTTCTCAGCAAGAGATGACTTTTTTTAAGTAATGGCAACACTTTTGGATTTTCCATCTTCTTTTAATTGTCCTTTTTCTTTATACGGTAAGAAAAGATACGAGACATTTAGAGAGTGCTTGGTTCGCAATCAGAAATGAAATCGATATGATTTAAAATCAGAGTTGGAATTATCAAATCTCTCGAAGTACTTGGTTCGTGATCGAAATCAGAATCAAATTGAAATTGAAATAAAATTTGAATCCATAAAAGAAGTAGGGATTGAGTTTTATGTAAATTGAACAATTTCCATTCCATTCCAAAATCATAATCAGAATCGAAATGAAACTACTCCTAATCAAACAATTGGAATGGGAGTCATTTATTTCCATTCCGATTCCAGATCACCACTCCCTCCAATCAAGCATCCCCTTATAGATTTGTTTATGCGATTCTTGCAAATGCCATGCTGGGACCATCCATCTCACTCTAAGATGTCTTGGAAGAAACATATGCTTTCTCCAACCCATGTTCTATCTAGTCTTTTTTTTTTTGAATAAATTATGTTCGTAATTCTTAAATTAAGATGGATATTTTTAAATGGTCCATAAACTATAAAATCCTAAACTTTAATCTTCCAACTATCTGAACCCTTTTAATGTTGTCTTTAGGTACGATTTCGAATATTTTCTCTTACCGAAAGTCTGATTTGACAAAATTAGATGCAGACGTGGACAATCAAGCCCGGCCGGCACTGACGTGGCTTTAAAAAAATTTAAAAATCTAATGATGATTTGGGCAAAATGGGCGATTAGACTGTCTAAACCGTCTGAAGGGATTTTTTATGCTATATTTTCCCACCTATGCCTTAATTTCATAAGATGCGGCTCTTCTTCTCCAATCGAAACTTTTTCTTTCCTCAATTTGAAGAAGGTCGATTTTTGGAGTCGAACGTTTGTCATTCCTCTTCCGCAGTATCCGTCGGTTTGAATTTCTTCGCTCGCTAATGTATTTGGCATCTTTCTTCCCCATCGAACTGAGGTATTTATCTTAGATTTATAATGTTAGGTTTCTAATCTGCATGTATATAATGTTTATGAAATAAAGTATAGAAATTTGAAAATTTTGATATTTTTTGGTTTGTGATTGTGAAATCAAGGATTTATGCCATAGAGAGTCAATAGGCTAGGGCGTGAATCCCTTTGTGGCCTGCGACAGTTGTTGAGATGGATTTGGAAGAGATTCACCAATTTGTATGGTGCAAATGTGGACATTTGAAATTTGTATGCTTTGTTTAGACTGAAGTGAATATGTTGGGTGCTATGATTTAGAGGTCCTCATGCTTATATGTCTATGTTTTAAATGGTCATCATTCTTCATTATATGTCTATGTTGGGTGCTATAATTGAACTTATGCTTTGGTATGTATGTATTCATTGTTAGGTAGTAGATTACTCACTATTGTGCTCTTGTTAACATACAGATAGTGATTTGCATTCTTTTAACATATATCTTTGTGGTCCTCACAATATATATCTTTTTTTAAAATAATCACTAATCTTTAAATAATATTTGGTCCTTAGAACATTATTGGACATGATTTTCGATATATTTTCTATCACAATTCATCATGGTGAAAAATTCATATTCAGACCTAATGTAAGATATGTTGGAGGGCAAATTTTAATTTTTGGTAATGTGGATCCGAATAGATTCTTTGTTCCAGAGATAAAGAGCATGTTGAATGATATTGGGATTTCTAATATATCTCAATTTTACTATGTCAAGTTTAGAAAAGATTTGAATAATGGTTTGAAGTTTATTTTTAATGATCAAGATGTTTTAGACATGGTTTCAGATATTCCTCCGGATGGCATGATATATGCTTACATGAAATATAGAGATGAAGTTGTGAGTGCTCAGCAAGAAGCTATGCCAGAGCCAGTATAGTAGAATGAACTGCAATTTTGTTTAGTTGCCGAGCTATTGCTCAATTTTGAGTATGTGTCTATTTATTTACATGAAAAATATTTTGTGGAAGGAGGTGAGGGAGGTGGGGCTGAAGGCAGTGGAAGGGAGAGTGATAGAAGCATTAATTTGGATGATCTATATGACAATGATTATGTTGGGAGTGATGATGAGGAGGTACCATTTACGATTGAATCTATGGTTGAAGAGGCCAAACCTAGAGATGAACAGTCCGAAACTATGGCTGGAACATCTGAACCCAGGGCTGAAGAGGGTGAAACCCAACTGGATGTTTCCTTAGACTATGCAGTAAGTGATCAATTAGATTCATATAAATCTTCAGATGAGGAGAAAGATGATACATTTGAGGTTTTCAGAGAGGAAATGAATTTAAGCAATGTTTATTTTAAGTTGGGTATGAAATTCAAAAGCTTTGCCATCCTAAAAGCAGCAATAGAGAGAATACAATTAATGGGGACCACAATATTAAGTTGGTAAAAAATGACAAGGTGAGGGTAAGAGCAATATGCCATGACTGTTGTAGGTGGAAATTGTATGCTTCTTTGATGTAGGATGGATCAACTGTACAAATTAAGTCTTGTCATGGTGAGCACACTTGTTGTAGAAAAGTTTGGAATAGAAATATGAAATAAAGTTATCTAGCTAACAAATACCTTGAAAGATTTAGGAGTTAGCCCTTTTGGAAGCCCAGCGAGTTGGTTGTGCAAGTTACGAAGGATTTGAATGCATAGATATCAATATCTCAAGCTTATTGGGCAAAGAGGAGGACTATGGAGATTATCAATGGAGGTACAGCAGAGCAATACAGCAGACTATGGGATTACGCTGAGGAGATTAGAAGGATGAAGGCAGTACAGTGAAAATGCTTCTTGATACACAGCAATCCAATAGTCTATCATTATTCTAAAGATTTTATATCTATTTTACTGCTTGTAAGCAAGATTTTCTGGATGGCTACAGATCTATAATTACCCTAGATGCTTGTCACCTAAAAGGACCTTGCTTGGGACAGTTAATGACTGCAATTGGGATTGATGGAAATAATGGTATGTACCTAATTGCTTGAGCTATTGTTGAAGCTGAATCCAAAGACAACTGATCTTAGTTCTTGGAGCTTCTTCATCTTGACATTGGCTCGTACAGAGATAGAGGATGGACATTCATTTTTGACCAGTAGAAGGTAACATTATACTTTACATATTTTCATTGGAGAAAGATTATTTGATTATTTTAATTATGGTAGTGTATGTGCTAATCATATTCCATGGTTCTCCCAAGGTTTGCTGCTTACATTTGATGATCTACTCCTAAGGATTGACCATAGATTTTGCGTATGTCATTTGTTTAAAAATTTTAAGGCAAAGTTCAAAGGTTTGGTTCTTAAAGATATCTTGTGGAAGATAGCCAGGGCTACTACGAGGGCAGATTTTGGTTTCCAACTAAATCTAATGGAACAAATTGATGCAGCTGCGTATCAATGGTTAATAGCTGTTCCAACAAGATTCTAATCTAGACATGCATTTAGGATATGGCCAAGATGTGATATACTGCTAAACAATTTGTCTGAGATTTTTAATGCTTACATATTATATTCTAGGGATAAGCCAATAATACATATGCTAGAGATGATAAGCAAAGCTGTGATGTCAAGGACAACTAAGAAAAGAGAATTGATGTTCAAATACAATCATCAAATTTATCCTTATATCATGAAAAAGCTGGAGAAAAATAAGAAAGTTTCAAGGAACTGTCTAGCAACATGGGCTGGTGGGAGCATGTATGAGGTTGAACATGGTCCTAATCAGTTTGTTGTAGATTTGGACAAGCATGAATGTAGCTGTTTTAGATGGCAATTGACTAGTATACCTTATGCATATTCAATACAGTACATATACTTCTTGAAAAAGAGGTCGGAGGAGTTCGTACATATTTACTTCCATAGAGAAATCTATCTGAGAACGTACTCTCACTTCCTCCAACCACTTAGTGGATAGAATATGTGGTCTAAGACTAACATAGTCTCTCCACTATCTTCAGTTGTAAGGAGGCCATCTGTTAGGCCTAAAAGGAAGAGAAGAAAAGATGTAAATGAACTACAACAACCTATTCCAAGTAGAATAAGTAAAGTTAACACAAGAATAAAGCGTGGGAGATGTCATTTATGGGGATATAACTTAAAGATTTACAGGGGACAACCCGTTGGAGAAAATCTAAGACCAAGGCAATGAAGAAGTGATACTTGTACTTCGGCATATGAAAGCCAAAGGCAACAGAGTAACAGTTGGAGAGGAAGATTCATGGGATTTAGACTTGCTTCGAGGTATTATGGTACGCAGGTATGTCAAAAATCAAATATTTTACATCAACAATCAAATCAATGTACTAACTAATTAATTCTGCTATCTTATAGGGATCTACATCTGATGGTATTGATGCTCTACAGATGGATGCTACTACTGGTGGCACGAGGATTGCAGTTGAGAGGGCTTATGCCGGAAGGCCTCCATTACATACGAGAGCTGCTGGGAGGACTGCTGCATAACTAAGAGGGCTGCTGCATCAACTGGGAGGGCTGCTAGTTACATTTAGGATTGGGTCCGCTATCGCATTAAGGGTTGGATTCACTGCTGCTAGGGGAGCTTCATCTGCTGCTGGGAGGGAAGCATCTTCTAGTGTTGCTGGGAGGACTTCAGTTGCATCTATATTTGCTAGGAGGGTTGGATTAAGGGGTAGAAAGGTTGGAGGTAGGGTTGGGATGGCTGGATATACTAGTGGGAGGGCTGGATCTGTCTGTGGGTGGGCTTCATTTCGACCACTATGGAGGGCTGCAAGGGGTATATCTAGTGGTAGTGGGAGGACTAGACCTAGTTCATCTGCTACTTGAGATTTTCAAAATATTGTAATTAGGCTTGTTTGGGGGCTGTAAGTGAAAGACAAATGATATTGTAAATGGTGCAACTTTATTTTTGGATGAACAATGTTGGTCTCGCCACTTTGTTTTGTACTTATTCAGAAAAGATGTACAATGATGGTCCCATTCTATGTGATGTATTACATATGTCAGAGTCAAGATAAGGATTAGCAAATGATATTGTATAATGATTGTGGTCTTGCATTATTATCAATGATAATATATTTTCAAATGTTTCATATTAGGTAGCTAATAGCTTTATATTCCTGTATATTATAGATTTTAATGAATTATAGTCTACAATTCAAAAGAGTGGCTTGTACAGTATGTATTTCATTAATCCATAAACTTTTTGAATTTATTTTTTTTGATCCTCGATGTTACTGCAATGATATATGTGGACCTATCTTATTTTTATTACTGTAATGAAGTCATTTGATGTATTGGTTTGCAGTATACTTTAGAAAAAAAACTAATAAATTAAGGAACTTATTACAAACATTTTATTACAAATATTCCATTATAGATATTTCAATTGATTAGTGCACATTTCATTACAAATATTTATTACAAACATTTCATTTAACATTAAAGAACTCTACTACAAATTAAGGAACTCATTCCAGTTGACAAATTAAGAGTTTATTATAAACATTTCATTTAACTCCCAGATCCGACTATTGATTCTTGGCTATCAACAAGCCAATAAGCAACCAAGACAACAAAATAAATCTCCAATACATCTTCTCTTTAGCACGGCAGCGTCCGACTAGATCCACCATCTCCTCCATTTCATCCTTAAGCCAATTGATGACCATCTTCCCATGGAGGCAAATTTCATCATCATACCATTCAAAGTAGTCACAGGACGAATATCTCCCTTACACAAAAGCACTTCTGAAAGTTAAAAATAAAAAAAATATCAAGTGGAGTTAGGGCAAAAGACAACTCATATCCCGAATCATGGGCAACCAAAGAACCTTCGACCTGGATTTTTTTTATCCATGAGGTCCTTATTTGAGCCTGCTGCCTACAAAAGCAAAATCATTTTCCTTTATTGTTTGAAGTTTACAATCGGTGGGAGCCAGAATATCCAACTGTTGAACTTCTATCCATAGATATTGCAACTAGAAGATGGCTCACGTAAAGAGGAAGAATTCTTTTTATATGATATCATGTAGAAATAAGAGAAATATGGTTGCAAAAACAGACGAATACACAGAATTGAGACCCGTACAACCCTAGGAATGCATACCTATAACCGATGGGAAAGAAATACATGGAATAGAATGGGGAAATGAAGAAATCCTGACTGATGAAGGAGGGGATTTATACCGAAAATCTTCCCTCTTATTCGAAGTGGGGAAGAACACAGTTACGACTTGCAGGAGAAGGGACTATTGGGGATTCTGACCAAGTTATCATCATATTTCAAAATTATTTTCAGCCACATCAGCATCGATCGAGCTTGATTATCTACGGTTGTATCAAATTTTGTCAGATCAGACTTTCAGTGAGAAAAAACGATCAGAATCGTACATAAGGACAACATTAAAGGGGTTCAGATAGTTGGGGGATTAAAGTTTAGAATTTTGTACTTTAGAGACCACTTAAAAAAATTGACTTAGTTTAGAAACTACGAACATGATTTATCTTTTTTTCTCAGCATCAAAAGTAGATTTTAAAGTAGAGCACTTGGATCTCTTGGGAATTGAAACAAATATGTAGAGATATTAGAATAATATATAGTTTAAATTATAATACATTTTTTTGAGTTAATTAAATTGTGATTCCTCACCAAATCCCCATCTCCCAAAATGAGGCAATATTTCTTGACTTTCTGATTTTTTCTTTAACTGATAATAGTTTTAAAGGTCTTAGATCCATTGGTTAATACCAAAATTTTTAAATCTCAATATATCAGTTATCTCAATAGATGGTTGATGTCAAGATAAACTATTTTTTTGATTTATCTTAGGCAAGATGGAAGCCAGAAAAATTATAAGAAATTCAAAATTTTCAAGATCTTGGACTATATTTATGGTGCTGGATATCAATTTTTAATTGATTGATGTAATAAATCCAGATTAAAAATTATATTTAAGTATTGACTTCAAGATATATTAACTAAAAATCATATTTAATGAAGTAAAAAATGATTAAAAAATATCAGCAAATATGTATATATAGTATGGGTTGATATCTTGGATATTATCTATTTATCTCAACTGAGACAATAGTGCCTAATACAAAATGAGATCTAAAACCTTAGTTAGCACTCCTCTTATTCATTAGCTACATAACCATTAGTGTTATTATTATTACTAAAGTTTGCCCTATCATACTGAATCGAATAGCACCTGATGTTATTGGTTTGATATTGGTACATGATTCTGGAGGTGTATCGATATGTACTCAGTATGTCTAGATCGGCTCCATATCGACATAATAATAGTATGGCACCGATATAAGATCTGATATCAAGATGGCATACTTTGATTCTTACTATTACTTTTTGTTGTTGTTATTGTTGTTATTATTATTATTATTCTTATTGTTGTTGTTTCTACTATTATATTCTTCTTGTTATTCTTACTGTTGTTGCTATTGTTGTTATAATTATTATTATAAGCATAGCTAATATGCAGGTATTTATATATTAACCTAGATAAAGTCAATCATGATTAACCTGATAGGATGATGATTAGAGTTTTGCGTATGATCCATCTATAATCTTATTCTTACAATACCATATGATTTAGAGATGGTATTTTACTATAAAAATAATAGATTACATCCAATTGTTTCTCGTTAGCAACTTATGTGATGCAAGTTAGGTCACACTAAAATCGAAGACCTTTCGGCATAAAGCATTCTAGCTAGGGTCCTGTTGGGATATACCGATCGACCCCTGTACGCCGACTTACTCTCGGACCGATCCGACCGTCGTCCGACTCTACCGACCGATGATTCTATCGACCGACGACTCTACCGACCGATGACTGCCGGCAATGGCTTTCGACGATATCCGACTGAAGGTATGTCGGCCGAATAGACTCATACTATTTTTCGATTGGCTAAGCGACCGAGCCCAAATCACCGACCCACTGTCGGGGGTGGCATTCGACGTCCGACTTTCGCAAGGCACCAGACCAGCCGATGGTATCCCTGGGTCATCACCCGACGTCTCGACAGCTGAATACCGACATATAGTCGGCCAAACCATCCAAACGTCGTACGATCGCTATGGGCAGTTGTCCTATCAAAGACATGCGGCACGGTCATCCTAGGGCATTGTCCTGTCAAGGACATGGATTAATCCCAGCGACTTGACAGCCCACGATGATTTGACAGCCTCCGATGATTTGACAACTCCCTAGTTGTCTGCATCATTAATGGCAGGACCATACCGCATTCCACTATAAAATGGGGTAAGGCAACAGTCTTGGTAAGTCCTAAGTTCTAAGTTCGAGAAGCACCTCTAAGCTCTTGAACTCTCTTTCTCTCTCTCTTGCTGAGCCCCTGATTTTTCACTGTTGCCTAGTCTCCTCTCTGACTTGACTGTCGGAGGGTCTCCGCTGGAGACATCTCCGGTCTGTGAGGACTTTTCTTGTAGGTACGCGATACCGGCGATCTAGCGATGGGGGGATTGGCCGCAATAGATTTGGCATGCCAGGTAGGGGTATTCGATAGAGGTAAGCCAGTGAGCTCCACAGAGCTTGAAAAATCTCTCGAAATGATGAAAACTAGAGCTCAGCGATCGAGAGCTACCGGGTCGATGAGGCACTCTTCCCATCGGGAAGAGGCCCCTCCTTCACCATCCATGGTGGAGCCCAGCTCTCTACACCCGGTGGTAACCATGGAGGTGCAGATCGCTGCGATCGTATGACAGATGATCGTTTTGACGGATGCGGTCAAAACCTCCAACAGCAACTGACTCAGTTGCCGTAACCGTCGGTGGAACAACCGACGGTGCACCCTCTGCCGTTCAGAAGCAGCCGCCGACGTCCGCGTCAACTTTCGTCTCCTCTTCAAGAGCAGCCATCTCAGCACTCCTACCGAGAAGGGCAAGGCGCCATGGTGTGACACTCACCGATCTCGACGTCCTTCTCCTTCCCAGCTGGAGCGAGCGAGGAAGGAGAAGCGGCTACGGACACCATCCGTCTCACTCTCAAGCTCGTCAGGAGGTTCGACCCCTGGGGTTTCGCAACATCGATGGTTGGACAACTACGAACGTAAGTTCAAAGAAATCGACCGTCGGCTTGCCCAACTCCAGGCAGATGGTCAGAAGTCTTCGAACGACGTCGACTTCCAAACCACCCAACCTCTCTCCTGATTATTCTCGACGAACCGATCCCCAGTCGGCTTAAGATGCCTCATGTGGAGCCTTACGACAGCTCCACCGACCCAGTTGACTATCTGGAGAGCTACAAGGCTCTCATGACAATTCAGGGGGCAATCGATGCCCTCCTTGCATCGGCTTCCCCGCTACGCTCCGTAAAGCTGTCAGGACCTGTACTCCAGCCTTCGCTCAGGGAGTATCCACTCCTTCGGGCAGCTCGAACATTCTTTCGTGGTCCACTTCACACCAGTCGGGAGCCGCGCGAACCTCGGACAGTCTTTCTCCCTCAAATAAGGAGAAAATGAGATGCTCTGACATTTTGTGGCCCGATTCAATGCGGCCACACTTGAGGTCCGGGACCTCAACGAAGACATGGCTATCTCAGCCATGAAAATGGGGCTAAGGGGGTCCCGATTCACATATTCCTTGGACAAGACTTGCCCCGGACATATGTCGAATTGCTGGAGTGCACATACAAATACATGCATGCGGACGAGAGAGCTTCCGACCGGTGCCTGACCGAAGGCGCGGGCCAAAAGGAGAAGCGAAAGAAAAATCAGACTGCTGCTGAACCCAGTAGGCCCCCGACTGATAAACGGGTCTGACTCTGACGATGGAGTCTGAGATCGCCCCGACATCGGAGTTCGAGATCGATGCATCACAGGTATGACTCCTACACTCCTCTCTCTACTCCTCGTGCACAGATCTTGATGGAGATTGAAGGAGTGAAATACCTGCGATGGCCCTCGCCTCTGAAGGCAAAGGGCCTCGACCGGAGAGGATACTGTCAGTTCCATCGGGGCCACGGCCACACCATCGAGCAATGTACCAACTCAAGGATGAAATAGAGGTTTCATATGGATGAGGGTATCTCAAAAGTACCAAAGGGATCCGCTGGCTCGGTCCCTTCCCGACCGACAACCCCAACCGACTGAGGAGGCGGCGAATAATCACCTACGGCTGGGGTCATCAACTTGATCTCCAGACGACTAGATTGGGGGATGACTGTCGAAGAGGAGTCGACGAAGAGGCTGCGTCAGGACAATGTAATCATCTTCACGATGAGGATGCTCGGGGAATCCAAACTCCCAGATGACGCTGTTGTTGTCTCGACGACGATAGCGAACTATGATATAAAAAAGATTTTTGTTGATAATGGAAGCTCCACTAATGTTTATTTTTCTCAGCTTTTTTTCGAATGCGACTGTCGACCGAGCTGACTCAGGAGTCTCTACGCCCCTAGTGGGTTTTGCCAGGGAAGCCGTCGCCGGTGGAAGGAAAATTACTCTTTCCGTATAGCTGGGACCGAACCATGACAAAGCATCGTCTATATGACATTCACGATCGTCCAAGTACCTTCAGTCTACAAGCCATACTGAAAGACTCGGACTAAACCCCTCAGGGATAGTCTCGACATACCACTTGCTGGTCCGATTCTCGACTAAAAATGAGTTGGAGAAAACATGGGGATCAACAACTCGTCCGACAGTGCTTCCAAATCTCCACTCAAAGCAATGAATCAAAGGACTCCCTGACGGTCGATAAGCTGGACCAACGGGAAGAGGAGGAGCAGGGTGAAACCGGCTGAACAGCTGATTTCCATCCCGATGACCAAGAATCCTGAACAGGTCATCTGGGTCAGGTCGCAGTTGTCCGACCCGGAGCGACGACAGCTGATAGAGCTGTTGAAAGCTAACACCGACGTATTCGCTGTCGGCAATGGATATGTCGGCATACCTCCAGAAATAATGACTCACCGACTCAACATCGCCTCTGGTGCGAAGCCGGTGAGACAGAAGAAACAGACCTTCGCCTCCGAAAGATAGAGAGGCCATCGATGAGGAAGTGGATAAGCTACTCGAGGCGGGCTTCATCAGAGAAACTACATATCCCGACTGGCTCGCTAATGTCGTCATGGTGAAGAAAGCCAACAGGAAGTGGAGGATCTGCATCAATTAATATCTAAATTTCTAATCTAACTTTATTGCTGATTTATGTCACAAATTGACAAAAAATATCAATTAATATCTAAATTATCTAACTTTATTAAGAAATTGATACTTGTTATTATATTTTGCAGAAGAAGAGATCATCAATAGAAAGAACAAGGAAAGAGGATTCCAACGGCGCAAATTTTATGCAAAACGGAGTTAAATTGACCCAGGAATTGAAGAATGAAGAAAGAAGACTCAATTGGGTCAAACCCGAGTCAAATCAGATCAAAATTGGTCAAAAATCAACTGATTTGGTGATCTGGTTAGCCGCCTGGTCCACAGCAACAGGCGCATGGACCATGGACCCATCGGCGCACCATAAACCCCCTAACAACCCTCTAAAACCTCTTAGTCCCACATCGAAAGTTTTGAAAACCTTATAACCCCCAAATGCCTATAAAAAGCCCCCAAAGGCCCTTGTTTTATGTATTCTTCCTTCCGATCAAGCTTGTAACCCTAGATAGTGGGGTTTTTAGCTCTCTTTTCAAGCCTCGAGCTTTGAGGTTTTTGTAATAAATTTTTTTATATATAAAATCTTATTTTTATGCAATTTCATCTCTTTACATTATGCCAATTTATTTTTCTTGGCAATTAGGATAGTTTTAATTTATGCAATTTAATTTTATGCAATTAGGTTAGTTTAAATTATGCAGTTAAATTTATGCAATTAGGATAGTTTAATTTATAAAATTAGGATAGTTTATTTTTCTGATTTAAATTTTGTAAGTAGATTTAGATCATGTCTAGCTAAGCATCCCTTCTAGGGTTTGCGATGAAGCTAGATCATGAGTAGGGATTTTACATAGGGTTCTTTTTTTTCTTAGGGTTCTTTTTCTTTCTCTTTTGCCAAGAATTTTGATGAAGTACAGTTGGGTCAGAGTCCCTTCATAGTTCATGCTTGATTCAGTGCATAGGAGGAGAAAATCCCTAAGGGATCCTAGTTACTACTCTCCTGTAAAGAATCTTGATGGGTTATCGTTGGGCCTTAGTCCCTTCATAATCTATGCTTGGGAAAGACAAGAGGAGTAGTCGTTAGGATCAATAAAAAAAATTCTAGGTAGAATTCCCTAATCTAGATCTAGTGGATTCAAAAACCCTAGATCCTTAGTCTTATTGTCTTTAGCAAACAACTTTCGACTTTCGATTTTGTTAAAGCTCGCTTGAGCATAGATTTGAAAATCATTTTTAAACCAAGTCTCTGTGGGATCGACCCGTACTCGCTGGTCGTGCTACTCTGCACACCGTGCGCTTGCGGTTTATTTACAAATTTTAAGATTTGTACATCAATTTTTGGCGCCGTTGCCAGGGATTTGGCATTTAAATTATTTTCAAATATTTGTTCTTCAGTGCTTTATAACTCTCTTTCTTTTTCTTTAGGTTTCTATATTTAGTTGGTGATTGCTGAAAAACTCAGGTAGCTTCTAATTCTCTTTTATTATTTTTAGTTAATTACTTTTCCTTTAGACCTAATCATTTGAATTTACTTAATCACAAAAAAAAAAAAATAAAATAAAACAAAACAAAAAGACATTTCATAATCGTGAAGTAAAATATCAAAATTAAAAAAAAAAAATTTAAATTAAAATCTTTTACATTCTTGGTCATCTTGTTTATTTGCATTTGCATTTTCATAATTAATCTAAGGCATCAACCCATTAAAAGATAAGGTGGGGATTTCATTACCCTTCTTAGCCCAAAAACTATCTCCATCATATTGCATTACCTAACCTTTAATCTTAAAATCAATTAGACGTCAACCTTAAGGAATTCGAGCTCAATAGGACAAGGAACCCTAAGAGTTCTACCAAGTTTGAGTTGTTTGATTAGTTTGGTGTCTAGGCAAGTCCTGAGGGTGGTTTGTTAAATTGGTTCAGTTGCTGCCTGGCCAACTCGTTTGGTGTCTAGAAAGGCAACGATGAGTGAACCTCCCACCTCTTATACTTACCTGGCTAACTAGTTGATCAATCTTCATTTGGAAGGCTTGAAGGGTCATCTTGGAACAGTTAGGAGCTGTCTAGATTTAGGTTAACCCTAGGATAGATTGAGTTTAATTTATTGATTCACTTGTTGAAAAAAAAAATTTAAATTTAAATTAATTTGGTTACTTTTCTTTAGATTTAGGACTCCTTAGGATCTTCTCTTTAGAATTTTTCTCTTTCTTTTTTTTCCTTATACATAAAAATTTTATAAAAAAAAAAAATGTATAAACATCGAGAACGTACACCTCGTGTTGGAGAAGAGTGTCGGGTCGTCTAGTTAGAATTGAGTCAATTCCTGTTGTTCCAATGGCTGAACCAATCCAACCCATGACCCTTAAGGATTTGTGTTATCCAGTTGGCTCCATCCAACCATCTTGTATCAGGTTGCCACAACCCACAGCTAACAATTTTGAAATCAAATCTCAAATCATAAATATGCTTCCAAAATTCACAGGATTAGAGGATGCTTATATATTATTAGAGAATTTGAGGAGGTATGTGCAACCATGAAACTGCAATTAACAGAGGATGAGGTCAAACTTAGATTAATCAACTTTGCCCTTAAGGACAATGCTAAGAAGTGGCTTATAGTCTGCCAAACTATTCTGTCACTACCTGGGAGGGCTTTGTGAGAACATTTTTAAAAAAGTATTTTCCCCATCATAAAACAGCTAGGATTAGGAATGAAATAAATCAATTTTCCAACTAGCTGGTGAATCATTTTGGAAGTACTTTGATCGTTTCAAGAATCTTTTGACCCAATGCCCACACCATGGAATAGAAACTTGGAGACTATGCCAGATCATCTATGAGGGGTTAGATTCAAACTCAAGAACCATGCTAGAGTCCATGTGCCAAGGCCAATTTATGGACAAAGAAACTACTGAAGCTTGGCAATTCTTAGAAGACCTAGCCGAGAAAATTTACAGTGGGAAACAACTAGGGAACCTGATAAAGCTGCACCTTCAAGAGGAGGAATGCATCAAATTCAACCAACCCTAGCATCATAGGCCAAGATTGCAACCTTAACACGTAGATTGGAAGCCTTAGAATTACAGAGACCAGCCAATGTAAATCAAATATCTGCACCCATGTGTAAAGGGTTGCAATGCGCCAGACCATATTTTAGAAAGAATGTTCCTACTCGAATGAGTGTGCACAGGTGAATGCCACCTATCAAGGACCATTGAACAATCCTTATGCACCCACATATAACCCAGGTTGGAGGAATCACCCGAATTTCTCATGGTCCAGAATCCTAATGTAGGTAATCCAAATTTCAATCAGCAAAATCTAAGGTCCAACCCAGTGATGAACAACCCGCCAGGCTTCCATGATAATGACAAGAAAATTATCTCTTTAGAGAAAAGCCTAGAAGCCATGATGAAAACACATACCAGCTTTATGCAAACCATGGGTCAACTCATAAATAATAACACCCAAGCTATAGCCCGTCTGGAAATGCAAGTAAGTCAGCTGGCTTCGACCATTAGTGAACGAGAACATGGTAGGTTACCTAGCCAACATGAGCCAAATCCTAGGAACCAAAATGGTCCACGACCCCAACAAGGAAACCAAGTTAATGGTGTAAATGCCATTCATACCTTAAGATCTGGAAAACAAATAGACAATAAGGTAGTTGCACTTGATGATATAGATGACTCATCTGCCGAGTCACCTTCTAAAACTACTACCTTTCAACTCAAGCACCAGAAACTGAAAATTCACCTAGTCCAGTACTTAAAAGTCCTAGAGCTCCTTTTCCAAACAGACTGAAATCCAATAAATCTGAATATTTAGACAAAATTTTAGAGGTATTTAAACAAGTCCAAGTTAATATTCCTCTTTCAGATATAATCCATCAGGTTCCAACTTATGCCAAATTTTTAAAAGATCTCTGCACTAGAAAAGGACCACTAATGTACCAAAGAAAGTATTTTTGGCTGCAAGTGTTAGTTCATTACCTATCTAGCCATGTGCCTAATTAAATATAAGGACCCTGGAGCTCCAACAATTTCTTGTGTTATTGGAGAAACCATATAAAAAAGGCCTTGCTAGATCTAGGAGCTAGTGGTGAATATCCTTCCATATTCGGTGTATGAACAACTAGGATTAGAAAAACTTCAACCTACTGGGATCACATTACAGTTAGCCGATAGATCTCTCAGGATCCCTAAGGAAATGGTTCGAGGATGTTCTGATAAAGGTTGAAAATTTTATTTTCCCTGTAGATTTTATTTGTTTTAGAGACTGAGCCAGTTGCGAATCCTAAAGGACATATTACCTGTCATTTTTAGGAAGACCATTCTTAGCTTACGGCCAATTGCTGAAATTAATTGTCGAAATGGTCTAATGAAGTTATCCTTTGGGAATATGACCATTGAGCTTAATGTTTTTAACTTTAGAACAGGAATCCTCTTCTCTATGCTGATGTCAATGTAGTCCAAGATGGTATTTATGAATCCATTGACATTAGTGATGATGAAGTCGACCTAGAGTCTAACCCTGGTTAATCCATGAGTCTGAGGATGTCAATGAAATACTTTAAAGAAATATCAGAATTAATCAGGAATCGAAACTTCCTACTGAAACCAATCATTGAGATGGTGAACTCATCACCTAAACCATCGATAGAGGAAGCACCCATTTTAGAACTGAAGCCCCTCCCAGAACATCTCAAGTATGCATATCTAGGACCCCAAAGAAACTTTGCCTGTAATTATTGCATCAGACCTAGATCCCAAGCAAGAGGAGGAGTTTATTGTCAGTTCTAAAAGCAAATCAAGAGGCAATAGGTTGGACCATTGCAGATATCAAAGGAATAAGCCCTTCTATAGTTCAACATAGAATATACTTAGAGGAAGAGGCTAAACCAACAAGAGAAGCCCAAAGAAGGCTTAATCCAGTTATGAAGGATGTAGTTAAAAAGGAGATTCTGAAACTCCTAGATAGTGGAATAATTTATCCTATTTCTGATAGCTCTTGGGTAAGCCCAGTTCAAGTAGTACCCAAGAAATCTGGGATGGGTAACAGTGGTTCCAAATGATGCAAAAACAACTTATCCCAACTAGGACCCAAACGGGATGGAGGGTCTGTATAGACTATAGAAAGTTGAATACTGCGACAAGGAAAGATCACTTTCCTTTGCATTTATTGATCAAATGTTGGGAAAGACTAGCCTGGACAAGAGTTTTACTGTTTTCTTGATGGATACTCCGGTTACAACCAGATCCCCATAGCCGCTGAAGATCAAGAAAAGACTACATTCACCTGTTCCATTTGGTACTTTTGCCTATAGACGATGCCCTTTGGACTATGTAATGCACCGGCAACCTTCCAGAGAATGCATGATCAGCATGTTTTCAGATATGAAATAGAACGATTTCTAGAAATTTTTATGGATGACTTTTCTGTTTTTTGGCCTAACCTTCTCCGAGTGTCTGAATCACCTGCAATTAGTTCTAGAACGATGTAAGGAGAAGCACCTAGTTCTCAACTGGGAAAAATGTCAGTTTATGGTCAAACAGGGAATAGTTCTTGGCCATGTCATTTCTAAAAAGGGGATTGAAGTGGACAAGGCCAAAATAGATCTAATTGCAAGTCTTCCACCACCTAAATCTGTGAAAGAAATACGTTCATTTTTAGGTCATGCTGGATTCTATAGAAGGTTTATTGCCAACTTTAGCAAAGTAGCACGTCCACTGACTAATCTTTTGGCAAAGGATACCAAATTTGAATTTACTCATGAGTGCTTGGAATCCTTTGAATTTCTAAAAAATGCACTTGTATCAGCTCCAATCATTCATCCTCCTGTCTGGTCTGAACCATTTGAATTAATGTGTGATGCGTCCGATCATGTTGTGGGCGCAATCTTAGGTCAACGAATAAATAAGCTGCCTAGAGTGATATATTATGCAAGTAAAACCTTAAATGATGCGCAGCTTAACTACACCACAACTGAGAAGGAGTTCCTTGCCGTTGTCTTTGCTTTAGAGAAATTTAGATCTTATTTGGTTGGGACCCACACCATTGTTTACACCGATCACTCAGCCATTAGACATCTCCTAGCAAAGAAGGATGCCAAGGCACGTTTAATCAGATGGATTTTGCTCCTTCAAGAATTTGACCTAGAAATTAGGGACAAGAAAGGCACTGAGAACGTTGTAGCAGATCATTTGTCCCGAATTCCAGTTGCACCATCTAGTGAACCACCCATCAATGAATCTTTCCCAGATGAGCAACTCATGTCTGTGTCTACTGAACCTTGGTTTGCTGATATTGTAAATTATTTAGCCATAGGCAAGATACCTTCTCATTGGACTAAGCAGGATAAATATAAATTCTTTGCCCAAGTGAAGTATTTCATTTGGGATGATCCTTATCTTTTTAAACAATGTCCTGATCAAATTATTAGAAGGTGTATCCCAGATAACGAAGTCATGAATATTTTATCTTTTTGTCATGATCAAGCATGTGGGGGTCACTTCGCGTCTAAGAAAACTGCTCTGCTGCTAAGGTTCTCCAATGTGGTTTTTATTGGCCCAATTTGTTTAAGGATGCTCATGAATATTGTAAAAGTTGTGCTCAATGTCAGAAAATGGGCGAATCACCAAGCGACACATGATGCCACTCAACCCAATCTTGGTAGTTGAAGTTTTTGATGTTTGGGGATCGATTTCATGGGACCATTTCCAAATTCCTTTGGAAATGAATATATTCTAGTAGCAGTTGATTATGTTTCAAAATGGGTAGAAGCAATTGCATGTAGAACACCCGATAGCAAAATGGTCATTAAGTTTCTTAAAGAAAATATTCTCTCCCGTTTCGGTATTCCTAGGGCAATCATTAGTGATCGGGGAACCCATTTTTGTAACCGACCTTTTGCAACATTGATGAAAAAGTATAATGTCACCCACAAATTGGCCACACCATATCATCCTCAAACTAGTGGGCAAGTTGAAGTGTCAAACCGACAAATCAAACAGATCCTGGAAAAAACTGTTAGTGCCAATAGAAAGGATTGGTCTTTGAAATTAATTGATGCACTTTGGGCATACCGAACCGCTTTCAAGACCAATCTAGGAATGTCTCCTTATAGGATTGTGTTTGGTAAACCATGTCACTTGCCTATTGAGATAGAACACAAAGCCATGTGGGCCATCAAACAACTAAATACAAATTTGAACGATGCTGGAAACCATAGGAAGCTTCAATTGAATGAATTAGAAGAACTTAGAAATGAAGCCTATGAAAATGCAAGGATATACAAGGAACGAACCAAAGCATTTCATGATCAATCAATTATAAGAAAAACTTTCAATATCGGACAAAAGGTGCTCTTATATAACTCTAGATTACATCTGTTTCCAGGAAAGCTTAGGTCTAGATGGACAGGACCATTTTTAGTAAAGGAAGTTTTTCACACGGAGCTGTTGAGATTGAAAACCCAAGTAATGGTGTTATCTTTAAAGTTAATGGTCAACGATTAAAACCATTCTTGGAATTACCTGTCAAGACTGTTGAAGATGCCATGGTTCTTTATGAACCAACTTATTCTGATTAAGTTGCTTCGAGGTTTGGTCTGGCTGAAGACATAAAACTTAGCGCTTCTGGGAGGCAACCCAGCTTATTTAATTTCTAATGCTTTCTTTGTTTTCAGTTTGCTTAGGACAAATAAATTAGATAAACTCCATTGGGGACAATGTCGGTCAAGTTGAGGGGAGAGCTTGAACAAAATCAGGTGTTATCATTTCCTTTTCCTTCCACTATGAGTTATTTCTTGCATTTAATATATTATGTAAAAAAATAAAAAATAAAAAATAATATATATATATATATGAAATAAATTAATCTATAAAAGAAATAAGAGTAAGTTAGAAAGTATTTGCTAATGTAGTGAGTCACGGAGAAGATTAGCTGGTTAGACTCTTGGTGGCTTAGGTCATTTAAAGACTATTAGCACTTCCAATTGCACATGCACACTAACAAGGTAAAGTAGGTGTTAATTGTAAGGCCAATTAAGGATTTGAGTATTATTTAAATTAGATAATTTTCTCTACACCCCAATTGAAGAAATTTGAATTTAAGGAAAGAGCTACCTGCCTGAAATAAAATGCAAAACACAGAGTAAATGTGGATTGCCCTAAGCCTAGTAACCGGGTCTCTTCACCTAAGTCAAGTGTTGAGATTCGCGTCAAACGGTGGTGGGAAGGCCAGGATGCTCAGCAAAAAAAAAAAAAAAAAAAAAAAAACAGTGTGAAAGCTACCTTAGTTCTTTGTTTAATCTGGGGTGTATAGAAAATTAATCGAACTAAGTTATGAAAAATGATACAATTGGCCTGTACAAGTTAATACTGAAATACTAAGTTAGTTATCACTCACACAAGTGCTATAAAACTTTAAGTGTACTCTAAGAAAGCTTCTAAGTAGACTGACTACCGATTCTAATTCGAAGCTCATTACTTAGTAATACTAGAAAACTTCTTGAATTTCGATCTTAAATTAATTTGCAAAGGAAGGATCTTTTTGGAATATGATCTTATTTTGGTACATTGCTAAGGGACTAGCAATGATTAAGTTGGGGGGTGTGATTTATGTCACAAATTGACATAAAAAGTATCAATTAATATCTAAATTATCTAACTTTATTAAGAAATTGATACTTGTTATTATATTTTGCAGAAGAAGAGATCATCAATAGAAAGAACAAGGAAAGAGGATTCCAACGGCGCAAATTTTATGCAAAACGGAGTTAAATTGACCCAGGAATTGAAGAATGAAGAAAGAAGACTCAATTGGGTCAAACCCGAGTCAAATCAGATCAAAATTGGTCAAAAATCAACTGATTTGGTGATCTGGTTAGCCGCCTGGTCCACAGCAACAGGCGCATGGACCATGGACCCATCGGCGCACCATAAACCCCCTAACAACCTCTAAAACCTCTTAGTCCCACATCGAAAGTTTTGAAAACCTTATAACCCCCAAATGCCTATAAAAAGCCCCCAAAGGCCCTTGTTTTATGTATTCTTCCTTCCGATCAAGCTTGTAACCCTAGATAGTGGGGTTTTTAGCTCTCTTTTCAAGCCTCGAGCTTTGAGGTTTTTGTAATAAATTTTTTTTATATAAAATCTTATTTTTATGCAATTTCATCTCTTTACATTATGCAATTTATTTTTCTTGCAATTAGGATAGTTTAATTTATGCAATTTAATTTTATGCAATTAGGTTAGTTTAAATTATGCAGTTTAAATTTATGCAATTAGGATAGTTTAATTTATGAAATTAGGGTAGTTTATTTTTTTTCATTTAAATTTTGCAAGTAGATTTAGATCATGTCTAGCTAAGCATCCCTTCTAGGGTTTGCGATGAAGCTAGATCATGAGTAGGGATTTTACATAGGGTTCTTTCTTTTTCTTAGGGTTTCTTTTTCTTCCTCTTTTGCCAAGAATTTTTGATGAACTACAGTTGGGTCAGAGTCCCTTCATAGTTCATGCTTGATTCAGTGCATAGGAGGAGAAAACCCTAAGGGATCCTAGTTACTACTCCCCTGTAAAGAATCTTGATGGGTTATCGTTGGGCCTTAGTCCCTTCATAATCTATGCTTGGGAAAGACAAGAGGAGTAGTCGTTAGGATCAATAAGAAAAATTCTAGGTAGAATTCCTAATCTAGATCTAGTGGATTCAAAAACCCTAGATCCTTAGTCTTATTGTCTTTAGCAAACAACTTTCGACTTTCGATTTTTGTTAAAGCTCGCTTGAGCATAGATTTGAAAATCATTTTTAAACCAAGTCTCTGTGGGATCGACCCGTACTCGCTGGTCGTGCTACTCTGCACACCGTGCGCTTGCGGTTTTTTTTACAAATTTTAAGATTTGCACATCATCAGGCCCGGCCTCCTCCAAGATTGTGCATTCTACTATAAAAAATCTGCCAATATCTGGGTTTTTACTGTCGGCCTAGGTTGATAGTTGATATCGAATTCTGTGAGCTCGATCACCATTTTGCTATCCTTCCAGAAGCATCGCCCGGTGCAGAATCATCTTAATCGGCTGGTCGGTGAGCAACATTACGGTGTGCCCTTGAAAGTAAGGTTGGAGCCTCCGGGCTGCAATCAGCAGGGCATAAGTTAGTTTCTCTAATTTGGTATACCTGGTTCGGCGTCTCTCAACGCGCGACTGATGTAGTAGATCGACCGTTGAATTTTTGCTTCTTCCTTGATAAGAACTGCTGCGAGGGCCATAAGGGGAGACCGTCAGGTACAAAAACAACTCTTCTCCGGGCTCGGGCTTCGCCAATAGCGGAGGCGAGCCGAGGTAGCTCCTTAGTTTTTCAAACACCTGTTGACACTACAGTGGTCCAACAGAAGTTCTTCGACCGCTTGAGGGTTTAGAAAAAGGGTAAGCACCATTCGGCCGACCTTGCAACGAAGCAATTCAGGGCTGCACCCTCCCTGTAAGGCACTGAACCTCTTTTATCGACTTTGGGGCAGCCATCTCCTGGATGGCGCAAATTTTCTCCGGATTGGCTTCAATCCCGGGCCCCGATACATGAAATCCAGGAACTTCCCCGAGGTCACTCTGAAAGCACACTTAATCGGGTTCAGCTTCATCTTATATTTTCGAAGGGCATCGAAGGTCTCCTCGAGGTCGGCGACGTGGTTCGTTGAAGATTTACTTTTCACGAGCATGTCGTCCACGTAACCTCCATGTTGCGGCTGATCTGCTCCTTGAAGATTTTTGTTCACCAGCCGCTGATAGGTTGCACCTGCATTTTTTGAGGCCGAAGGGCATGACCCTGTAACAGTAAAGACCACGGTTAGTAATGAAAGCAGTCTTTTCTTCATCTTCTGGCGCCATTCTGATTTGATTATAGCCGAAGAATGCATCCATAAAGGTGAGAAGCTCATGGCCCGAGGTTGCATCCACCAGTTGATCAATCCTGGGCAGAAGGTAGCTATCCTTTGGGCAGACTTATTCAGCTTTTTGAAGTCTATACACATCCTCCACTTGCCGTTTGCCTTTTTGACTAGGACAACGTTGGAGATCTAGTCAGGATAGTTGACCTCTCTAATGAATCCGACTTTCAGGAGTTTATCCACTTCCTCGGCTATCGCTTTTTGCCTTTTCGGTGCATAACTTCAAAATTTTTTCTTTCGTCGGTCGATGCTTTGGATCAACGGCCAGATGATGTTCCATGATCTCTGCGTCAATCCCCGACATGTCCGCTGAACCCAAGCGAAAATATCCGCATTCTTTCGTAGGAAATCAATGAGCTGCGTCTGCACCTCTTCCCCCAGGTTGGAGCCGATCTTCACCATATGCTCTGAATTCCTATCGTTCAAAGGGATCGAAACCAGATCTTCAATTGGCCCGCCCTTTCCTCAGCGAGATCGTCGCGGGCGTCTAATCCATCAACCGGACAGAGGTCAGATTGGTCACTCCTTTGCGAGGCTATGCTGTAGCAGTGTTTGGCCAGGGCTTGGTCTCCCTTGACTTCTCTGACCCCCTGGCTAGTAGGGAATTTCAATTTCAGATGGTAGGTCGACCACGGCCTGGAGGGCATTGAGGCCAGGTCGGTCGAGGATTACGTTGTAGGCTGACGGCGCCTTCACCACCAGAAAAATCCACCAAAGCCCTGGACTGTCTTGGATATTGACCTACAGCTACAGTCAAAGTTATTACCCCTCTATAGAGATAGCATCACCGGTAAACCCTACCAGAGGGGAGCTAATCGGCCCCAAACGACCGTCAAGGATGGATATTTTTTAGAAGGCGTCATAGAACAGAATGTCGGCCGAACTTCCATTGTCGACAAGAATGCGGCGCACATCGTAATTAGCTATATTTAAAGAAACTACAATCGCATCGTTATGAGGAAATTGAACTCCCGAGCATCTTCCTCAGTAAAGGTTATGGATTCCTCAATCCTTTGCCGCTTGGGGTCCGGCCAGTACATCGGTTGTTCCCTGTCGAGATTCTCCCGAGATAGTGTTGGCAAAATCGGTCGGAGGCCTATCATCGGACTGCTCCATGCCGACTGCTGTCGTCAGAGGAAGAGGAGATTGGGAAACCGAGGACGGGGCCGGAGCTTGCGGAGTCTGCTGAGATCTGGCCATGGAGGCCGTCAACCGCCTGGAGGATGCCCTTCGGGGAGGCATCAGGTGGAGATCAGGCAGAAAATCGGAGGAGAGGGTGCCGGAGAAGATGACCGGAGGCGGTCCCATTGAGCGCTCCTTCAAGAACAAGGGTGCTGCAAAAGACAGCCCCTTCCTCTAGCGCCAATCCTGTTGATGCAAAAATCCGCCGGCATCGGAGAAGCTGGAGTCGAGGGAGCCACGGTCACCATTGGACCTGCAAAGGAAGTCTAAACCGGAGTTGGGGGGAGCCGCGGTCACCGCCGGGACATGTAAAGGAAGTTTAAACCGGAGTTGGGGGTGCTCCGACAAGACCCTCCGATGCTCAAGTCAGTTCTCTGCCTCAACAAGAATGGAGTGCTCGAACGAAAATTTTAGCAGAATTTTGAGATAGAAATTAGAGCTTAGAGAATAACGTATCTGGGGTCCCCCCTTTTTATAGGCGAAGGGTGCAACAGACTGATAGCGACGTTTGTAACCGCCTGGCAGTGGGCTATTCGGGGCCAGGAGAAGTTTATTATGAAGAGTAGTGGAGTGGAATCGTAGCCATCATCGTGGCCTGCCACGTGGAACCCGTTGCGGGGAGTGGAGCAGCGTCCGTTGTCGTGACTTGCCAGGGAGTGGAGGAGCCACACGGTATTCATCGCAGGAAGTGGAGCAGAGTCGTGGCCATTACTGTGGTCTGCCATGTGGAGCCCGTTGCGGGGAGTGGTGCAGCGTCCGTTGTCGCGACTTGCCAGAGAGTGAAGGAGCCACGCGGTATCCGTCGCAGGAAGTGGAGCAGAGTCGTGGCCATTACTGTGGCCTGCCAGGGAGTGGTGGAGCCACGCGGTATCCATCGCAGAAAATGGGGCAGAGTCGTGGCCATTACTGTGGCCTGCCAGGGAGTCCAGGACTGTCGGCCGAAGCTCGGTTGAGGTGCCTGGCGGAGAGAGGTAGCTATCCATATGAGAGAAGCTCGGATGTTGCTGGCGAACCTTCTACCACTGGGTGCCTTGGGCGTTAAGGCTGCAGGCGAGGGCCACTTGCCGTAGGAGCTCGGTCAGAGGCTTTCCGCAGACGAAGTCCGGTTTCGTGCAGAATTCGACAGCGGCGACCGATAGTGGATCTCGGATGGCGCTGGAGAGGTTCATCCACTGGAAGGGTCTAGCTGCTGGATTTTCGTGTGCCATAGGAGTTCGCCCGAAATCTGTCCACTACCAAAGTTCGATCGGAGTCTGATCTCCATAGAAGGAAATCATCCACAATGGAAGCTCGGGTGAAGGCTTACAGTGAAAATCCGGCACGGACCGCTCGTAATAGAAATTTAAAGTAGATCGTCCGTAGCAGAAGCTCGGAGTGAATCACTTATAGTAGAAACTCGGAGTTCGGCCTTGTAGGAGTTCGGATGAAGTCTACCTGCAACATGAGTTCAGGGCAAAAGTCCGACTCCCGTAGGAGCTCGGACGAAGTCTACCTGCAGCTAGAGTTCGGGGAAGAAGTTCGGCTCCCGTAGGAGCCCGGACGGAGTCTACCTGCAGTTGGCATTCAGGGAAGAAGTTTGGCTCTCGTAGGAGCCCGGACGGAGTCTACTTGCAGTTGGCGTTCAGGGAAGAAGTCCGGCTCCCGTAGGAGCTCGGACGGAGGCTACCTGCAGTTGACGTTCGAGGAAGAAGTTCGGCTCCCGTAGGAGCCCGGACGGAGTCTACCTGCAGTTGGCATTCGGGGGAGAAGTCCGGCTCCCGTAGGAGCCCGGACGGAGGCTACCTGTAGTTGGCGTTCGGGGAAGAAGCCCGGCTCCCGTAGGAGCCCGGATGGAGTCTACCTGCAGTTGACATTTCGGGGGAGAAGTCCGGCTCCCGTAGGAGCCCGGACGGAGTCTAGAAGGTGGTCGACCACCGTAGACACCTGGATGGAGTCCGCCCGTCGTGGAGAGAATCCGATCGATACTGGTGGGGATTTATCTGTCGGCAGAACTCGAGAATGTTGCGGAGGCTTGGCCGTCGGAGGGGTTCGAAAAGATGTCGCCGAAGGTCGGACATCGGTAGAATCACTGGAGGGTCACTCCTGACGAACTTCGGCTGGGGGGTATATTTATACCCAACAGTATATATGAATGTGTGTGTGTATATACATACATACATATATGTATATATATACATATATGTGTATTTATATATATATATATATATATATGTATGTATATGTATATATATATGTATATATATATATATGTATATATATATATGTATATATATGTATATATATATATGTATATATATATATATATGTTATATATATGTATATATATAGATATATGTACATATATATTATATAGATATATGTACATATATATATATATATATATATATATATATATACATGTATATATATATACATGTATATATATAATACATGTATATATATATACATGTATATATATATATACATGTATATATATATACATGTATATATTATATATACATGTATATATATATACATGTATATATATATATACATGTATATATATATACATGTATATATAATATACATGTATATATATATACATGTATATATATATATACATGTATATATATATACATGTATATATATATACATGTATATATATATTATATATATGTATGTATATATACATATATATATATATAAATATACATGTATATATATATATACATGTATATATATATATACATGTATATATATATATACATGTATATATATGTTGGTGCAAAAATCTGCTTGCGCCGGAGAAGCTGGAGTCGGGGAAGCCGCGGTCGCCGTCGGGACCTGCAAAAGGAAGTCTAAAACCGGAGGTAGGGTTGCTCCGGCAAGACCTCCGACGCTCAAGTCAGTTCTTGCCTCAACAAGAATGGAGTGCTCGAACGGAGAATTTAGCAGAGTTTTGAGATAAGAGATGAGCTTAGAGAATAACATATCTGGGTCCTCTTTTATAGGCGGAGGAGGCAATTGATTGATGGCGACGTTTGTAACCGTCTGGTAGTGGGCCGCCCATGGTCAGGGGAATTGATTGCGAAGGATAGTGGAGTAAGACACGTAGCTATTGTTACGGCCTGCCACGTAGAGCCAGTTGCAGGTAGTGGAGCGGCGTCCGTTGCCGCTAGCTGTCAGGGAGTAGTGGAGTCGCGCAGCACCTGCCGCAGGGAGTGGAGCAGAATCGTGGCCGTTGACACAGCCTGTCAGAGAGTAAATGGGTCCGCCGCAGGGGGTGATGGAGCCACGCGGAATCCGCTACAGGAAGTGGAACAGGATCACGGTTGTTATTGATATCTGCCAGGGGCGCGGATCTGTTGATCGAGGCTCGGCAGTGGTTGAAAGTCCGGCTTCTGTAGAAGTCCGGGAGGGATCCTCCTTTCGGTTGGGGTTGTGGGTGGAGTCCGGCTTCCCGTAGGAGTCCGGATGGAACTTTCCTGCAAGTGGATACTGAAAGCGGAACCCGGCTCCCGTAGGAGTCCGGGCGAGCCCTCTGCAATCAAAGTTAAAGATGAAGCCCGGCTCCCGTAGGAGTCCAGACGGAGCTTACCAGCAGCTGATATTGAAGGCGGAGCTCGGCCCCCGTAGGAATCCGGGCGGAGCCGAGCTGCTGTTGGTGTCGAAGCGCGGAGCCCGGCTCCCGTAGGAGTCGGGCGGAGCCGTGCTGCTCGAAGTCGAAGGCGGAGCCCGGCTTTCGTAGGAGTCCGGGCGGAGCCGTGCTGCTCGAAGTCGAAGGCGGAGCCCGGCTCCCGTAGGAGTCCGGGCGGAGCCGTGCCTGCTCGAAGTCGAAGGTGGAGCTGGCTCCCGTAGGAGTCCGGGCGGAGCCGTGCTGTTGTCGATGTCGGTGATGGAGCCCGGCTCCCGTAGGAGTCCGGGCAGAGCCGTTCTGCAGCTGATGTTGGAGGCGAAGCCCGGCTCCCGTAAGGAGTTCGGGCGGAGCCGTTCCGTTCCATCGTCGACTCCGCTGGGGGTTTCGACTGTGGGTATTTATATACCCAACACTAGCCCCCTACTTTCGAGTTTGAATTTCAAATGAAGAAAGTACAGAGAGCGAGATGGGTACAGCCGAAACCGTCCTTCGAATCCTGCGCACTGCGCCGCCTCCAGATATTTTGGCATTTAACGTGTGTACGTCAGAGTCCGCTTTTCGGTGAAGGTGATCTGAAGAGTCTTTTCAGAACCCATTGAATGCGATCCAAGTGCCGTGCCACAGGAATTTGCGAGCGGTCTACCCTCGATAGCAATGAAGGGGATAAGCACGACACGCGGCACACACCAGCTGGCCCAGGAATACTCGCCGCCATAACTGCGCTAGGGATCGTCGGCTATTTAAACACCCTCAGTCCTTTCATGGCTTTCATCCTGGCACTTTTCTTTCGTCTGAGAGTCTTGCCTCCCTCGCACCAGTCCTAGCCTCCTTCAGCCCCCAATTCTTCTCTAAGGGTCCCTACGCTATGTCCTCTACCCCGGAAGCCGTTCTTGAGGGGATTTTTAGGGCTTGGAGGAAGGTGAGGAGGAGAATGGCGTCCAGTGAGAATCTCCGTCGTTTTAAAGGAGGCTCGGGGAAGAATTCCTTCAACAACAGGGTTTAGTAACGGGGGCCGTCGGTGAAGTTACTCTCTGCCCGCGAATCTCGGAGTAGCAAGGCGGGGTGATACCGGTCAAGAGGACAGAGCAGCTGTCATAAGCCATGACGGGATCCTTAACGTCGTCGGGGCCGAGGGACCGGAGGCGGTCGGCGTTGACGGTGGGGCAGTGGAACTTGTTGCGGGGATGGTAAAAGTAGCGCATGCCGACCTTGCCGGAGCATTTTTGGGTGGTGGCTGTTGTGGGGCATATCAGAGATGAGGCACATCTCTGGTGTCGCTACCCGCTTCCGAGGTGACTCCGGTTCTTTCTTGAAACAGGTCTTCGCTACTGCCGCGTTGCCCTTACCGCCTCCAGAGATCTATCCTACCCTTTCTCTGCTAGGGTCGGGACTTCAGTGACAGAATGAGGCGAGATGGGGCGAGAGCTGTTTACATGCACTGGAGAACGCGACTGAGAAGGATAGAGACGGAGAGAGGAATTCGTAGCTCGGAGCGGCCTCCGGTTCATCCTGCCTGAACCGTGCCTGCGAGACTTGCGATGTCGTGTATCTTCTTTTTTCTTTTTTCTCTGACCCACCGGGTCCTGTAACGTATACTCCTGTTAAATGAAAAAGAGATTTTGTTACCTCGTCTGTATCTCGCATTAATAGTTGTCTTGTCGAACTTCTTCATTTTTCCTTTCCTCTTTCTTCCTTCTCTTCTTCTTTTTTTTTCACGTCGTCTCAAGGTCATTGACGAACTCTTCTTCTGTTCATGTGGGGTTGTCGTTTGCCGAGCTCTTTTTCGGCTTTTATGCCGTTCGAAGATACCCAATTGTCATTCCGTTGATGGTTGCAGATTTGCTTGGG
>NC_026001.2:12477744-12519707 GCF_000442705.2 Elaeis guineensis
CTGATTATGTCACAAATTGACATAAAAAGTATCAATTAATATCTAAATTATCTAACTTTATTAAGAAATTGATACTTGTTATTATATTTTGCAGAAGAAGAGATCATCAATAGAAAGAACAAGGAAAGAGGATTCCAACGGCGCAAATTTTATGCAAAACGGAGTTAAATTGACCCAGGAATTGAAGAATGAAGAAAGAAGACTCAATTGGGTCAAACCCGAGTCAAATCAGATCAAAATTGGTCAAAAATCAACTGATTTGGTGATCTGGTTAGCCGCCTGGTCCACAGCAACAGGCGCATGGACCATGGACCCATCGGCGCACCATAAACCCCCTAACAACCTCTAAAACCTCTTAGTCCCACATCGAAAGTTTTGAAAACCTTATAACCCCCAAATGCCTATAAAAAGCCCCCAAAGGCCCTTGTTTTATGTATTCTTCCTTCCGATCAAGCTTGTAACCCTAGATAGTGGGGTTTTTAGCTCTCTTTTCAAGCCTCGAGCTTTGAGGTTTTTGTAATAAATTTTTTTTATATATAAAATCTTATTTTTATGCAATTTCATCTCTTTACATTATGCAATTTATTTTTCTTGCAATTAGGATAGTTTAATTTATGCAATTTAATTTTATGCAATTAGGTTAGTTTAAATTATGCAGTTTAAATTTATGCAATTAGGATAGTTTAATTTATGAAATTAGGGTAGTTTATTTTTCTGTATTTAAATTTTGCAAGTAGATTTAGATCATGTCTAGCTAAGCATCCCTTCTAGGGTTTGCGATGAAGCTAGATCATGAGTAGGGATTTTACATAGGGTTCTTTTTTTTCTTAGGGTTTCTTTTTCTTTCTCTTTTGCCAAGAATTTTTGATGAACGTACAGTTGGGTCAGAGTCCCTTCATTGTTCATGCTTGATTCAGTGCATAGGAGGAGAAAATCCTAAGGGATCTAGTTACTACTCTCCTGTAAAGAATCTTGATGGATTATCGTTGGGCCTTAGTCCCTTCATAATCTATGCTTGGGAAAAGACAAGAGGAGTAGTCGTTAGGATCAATAAAAAAATTCTAGGTAGAATTCCCTAATCTAGATCTAGTGGATTCAAAAACCCTAGATCCTTAGTCTTATTGTCTTTAGCAAACAACTTTCGACTTTCGATTTTTGTTAAAGCTCGCTTGAGCATAGATTTGAAAATCATTTTTAAACCAAGTCTCTGTGGGATCGACCTGTACTCGCTGGTCGTGCTACTCTGCACACCGTGCGCTTGCGGTTTTATTTACAAATTTTAAGATTTGTACATCAAATTTTTGACGCCGTTGCCAGGGATTTGGCATTTTAAATTATTTTCAAATATTTGTTCTTCATGCTTTATAACTCTCTTTCTTTTTTCTTTAGGTTTCTATATTTAGTTGGTGATTGCTGAAAAACTCAAGTACGCTTCTAATTTCTCTTTTATTATTTTAGTTAATTACTTTTCCTTTAGACCTAATCATTTGAATTTACTTAATCACAAAAAAAAAAATAATGAATAAAACAAAACAAAAGACATTTCATAATCGTGAAGTAAAATATCAAAATTAAAAAAAAAATTTTAAATTAAAATCTTTTACATTCTTGGTCATCTTGTTTATTTGCATTTGTATTTTCATAATTAATCTAAAGGTATCAACCCATTAAAAAGATAAGGTGGGGATTTCATTACCCTTTCTTAGCCCAAAAACTATCTCCATCATATTGCATTACCTAGACCTTTAATCTTAAAATCAATTAGACGTCAACCTTAAGGAATTCGAGCTCAATAGGACAAGGAACCCTAAGAGTTCTATCAAGTTTGAGTTGTTTGATTAGTTGGTGTCTAGGCAAGTCCTTGAGGGTGGTTTGTTAAATTGGTTCAGTTGCTAGCCTGGCCAACTCGTTTGGTGTCTAGAAAGGCAACGATGAGTGAACCTCCCACCTCTTATACTTACCTGGCTAACTAGTTGATCAATCTTCATTTGGAAGGCTTGAAGGGTCATCTTGGAACAGTTAGGAGCTGTCTAGATTTAGGTTAACCCTAGGATAGATTGAGTTTAATTTATTGATTCACTTGTTTGAAAAAAAAAATTTAAATTTAAATTAATTTGGTTACTTTTCTTTAGATTTAGGACTCCTTAGGATCTTCTCTTTAGAACTTTTTCTCTTTTCTTTCTTTTCTTTTCCTTATACATAAAAATTTTATAAAAAAAAAAAAATGTATAAACATCGAGAATCGTACACCTCGTGTGTGGAGAAGAGTGTCGGGTCGTCTAGTTAGAATTGAGTCAATTCCTGTTATTCCAATGGCTGAACCAATCCAACCCATGACCCTTAAGGATTTGTGTTATCCAGTTGGCTCCATCCAACCATCTTGTATCAGGTTGCCACAACCCACAGCTAACAATTTTGAAATCAAATCTCAAATCATAAATATGCTTCCAAAATTCACAGGATTAGAGGATGCTTATATATTTATTAGAGAATTTGAGGAGGTATGTGCAACCATGAAACTGCAATTAACAGAGGATGAGGTCAAACTTAGATTAATCAACTTTGCCCTTAAGGACAATGCTAAGAAGTGGCTTATAGTCTGCCAAACTATTCTGTCACTACCTGGGAGGGCTTTGTGAGAACATTTTTAAAAAAGTATTTTCCCCATCATAAAACAGCTAGGATTAGGAATGAAATAAATCAATTTTTCCAACTAGCTGGTGAATCATTTTGGAAGTACTTTGATCGTTTCAAGAATCTTTTGACCCAATGCCCACACCATGGAATAGAAACTTGGAGACTATGCCAGATCATCTATGAGGGGTTAGATTCAAACTCAAGAACCATGCTAGAGTCCATGTGCCAAGGCCAATTTATGGACAAAGAAACTACTGAAGCTTGGCAATTCTTAGAAGACCTAGCCGAGAAAAATTTACAGTGGGAAACAACTAGGGAACCTGATAAAGCTGCACCTTCAAGAGGAGGAATGCATCAAATTCAACCAACCCTAGCATCATAGGCCAAGATTGCAACCTTAACACGTAGATTGGAAGCCTTAGAATTACAGAGACCAGCCAATGTAAATCAAATATCTGCACCCATGTGTAAAGGGTGCAATGCGCCAGACCATATCTTAGAAGAATGTTCCTACTCGAATGAGTGTGCACAGGTGAATGCCACCTATCAAGGACCATTGAACAATCCTTATGCACCCACATATAACCCAGGTTGGAGGAATCACCCGAATTTCTCATGGTCCCAGAATCCTAATGTAGGTAATCCAAATTTCAATCAGCAAAATCTAAGGTCCAACCCAGTGATGAACAACCCGCCAGGCTTCCATGATAATGACAAGAAAATTATCTCTTTAGAGAAAAGCCTAGAAGCCATGATGAAAACACATACCAGCTTTATGCAAACCATGGGTCAACTCATAAATAATAACACCCAAGCTATAGCCCGTCTGGAAATGCAAGTAAGTCAGCTGGCTTCGACCATTAGTGAACGAGAACATGGTAGGTTACCTAGCCAACATGAGCCAAATCCTAGGAACCAAAATGGTCCACGACCCCAACAAGGAAACCAAGTTAATGGTGTAAATGCCATTCATACCTTAAGATCTGGAAAACAAATAGACAATAAGGTAGTTGCACTTGATGATATAGATGACTCATCTGCCGAGTCACCTTCTAAAACTACTACCTTTCAACCTCAAGCACCAGAAACTGAAAATTCACCTAGTCCAGTACTTAAAAGTCCTAGAGCTCCTTTTCCAAACAGACTGAAATCCAATAAATCTGAATATTTAGACAAAATTTTAGAGGTATTTAAACAAGTCCAAGTTAATATTCCTCTTTCAGATATAATCCATCAGGTTCCAACTTATGCCAAATTTTTAAAAGATCTCTGCACTAGAAAAAGGACCACTAATGTACCAAAGAAAGTATTTTTGGCTGCAAGTGTTAGTTCATACCTATCTAGCCATGTGCTAATTAAATATAAGGACCCTGGAGCTCCAACAATTTCTTGTGTTATTGGAGAAACCAATATAAAAAAGGCCTTGCTAGATCTAGGAGCTAGTGTGAATATCCTTCCATATTCGGTGTATGAACAACTAGGATTAGAAAAACTTCAACCTACTGGGATCACATTACAGTTAGCCGATAGATCTCTCAGGATCCCTAAGAAAATGGTCGAGGATGTTCTGATAAAGGTTGAAAATTTTATTTTCCCTGTAGATTTTATTGTTTTAGAGACTGAGCCAGTTGCGAATCCTAAAGGACATATACCTGTCATTTTAGGAAGACCATTCTTAGCTACGGCCAATGCTGAAATTAATTGTCGAAATGGTCTAATGAAGTTATCCTTTGGGAATATGACCATTGAGCTTAATGTTTTTAATTTAGAACAGAAATCCTCTTCTCATGCTGATGTCAATGTAGTCCAAGATGGTATTTATGAATCCATTGACATTAGTGATGATGAAGTCGACCTAGAGTCTAACCCCTGGTTAATCCATGAGTCTGAGGATGTCAATGAAATACTTAAAGAAAATCAGATTAATCAGGAATCGATACTTCCTACTGAACCAATCATTGAGATGGTGAACTCATCACCTAAACCATCGATAGAGGAAGCACCCATTTTAGAACTGAAGCCCCTCCCAGAACATCTCAAGTATGCATATCTAGGACCCAAAGAAACTTTGCCTGTAATTATTGCATCAGACCTAGATCCCAAGCAAGAGGAGGAGTTATTGTCAGTTCTAAAAGCAAATCAAGAGGCAATAGGTTGGACCATTGCAGATATCAAAGGAATAAGCCCTTCTATAGTTCAACATAGAATATACTTAGAGGAAGAGGCTAAACCAACAAGAGAAGCCCAAAGAAGGCTTAATCCAGTTATGAAGGATGTAGTTAAAAAGGAGATTCTGAAACTCCTAGATAGTGGAATAATTTATCCTATTTCTGATAGCTCTTGGGTAAGCCCAGTTCAAGTAGTACCCAAAAAATCTGGGGTAACAGTAGTCCAAAATGATGCAAACGAACTTATCCCAACTAGGACCCAAACGGGATGGAGGGTCTGTATAGACTATAGAAAGTTGAATACTGCGACAAGGAAAGATCACTTTCCTTTGTCATTTATTGATCAAATGTTGGAAAGACTAGCCGGACAAGAGTTTTACTGTTTTCTTGATGGATACTCCGGTTACAACCAGATCCCCATAGCCGCTGAAGATCAAGAAAAGACTACATTCACCTGTCCATTTGGTACTTTTGCCTATAGATGAATGCCCTTTGGACTATGTAATGCACCGGCAACCTTCCAGAGATGCATGATCAGCATGTTTTCAGATATGATAGAACGATTTCTAGAAATTTTTATGGATAACTTTTCTGTTTTTGGCCTAACCTTCTCCGAGTGTCTGAATCACCTGCAATTAGTTCTAGAACGATGTAAGGAGAAGCACGTAGTTCTCAACTGAGAAAAATGTCAGTTTATGGTCAAACAGGGAATAGTTCTTGGCCATGTCATTTCTAAAAAGGGGATTGAAGTGGACAAGGCCAAAATAGATCTAATTGCAAGTCTTCCACCACCTAAATCTGTGAAAGAAATACGTTCATTTTTAGGTCATGCTGGATTCTATAGAAGGTTTATTGCCAATTTTAGCAAAGTAGCACATCCACTGACTAATCTTTTGGCAAAGGATACCAAATTTGAATTTACTCATGAGTGCTTGGAATCCTTTGAATTTCTAAAAAATGCACTTGTATCAGCTCCAATCATTCATCCTCCTGTCTGGTCTGAACCATTTGAATTAATGTGTGATGCGTTCGATCATGTTGTGGGTGCAATCTTAGGTCAACGAATAAATAAGCTGCCTAGAGTGATATATTATGCAAGTAAAACCTTAAATGATGCGCAGCTTAACTACACCACAACTGAGAAGGAGTTCCTTGCCATTGTCTTTGCTTTAAAAAAATTTAGATCTTATTTGGTTGGGACCCACACCATTGTTTACACCGATCACTCAGCCATTAGACATCTCCTAGCAAAGAAGGATGCCAAGGAACGCTTAATCAGATAGATTTTGCTCCTTCAAGAATTTGACCTAGAAATTAGGGACAAGAAAGACACTGAGAACGTTGTAGCAGATCATTTATCCTGAATTCCAGTCGCACCATCTAGTGAACCACCCATCAATGAATCTTTCCCAGATGAGCAACTCATGTCTGTGTCTACTGAACCTTGGTTTGCTGATATTGTAAATTATTTAGCCATAGGTAAGATACCTTCTCATTGGACTAAGCAGGATAAATATAAATTCTTTGCCCAAGTGAAGTATTTCATTTGGGATGATCTTTATCTTTTTAAACAATGTCCTGATCAAATTATTAGAAGGTGTATCCCAGATAACGAAGTCATGAATATTTTATCTTTTTGTCATGATCAAGCATGTGGGGGTCACTTCGCGTCTAAGAAAACTGCTGCTAAGGTTCTCCAATGTGATTTTTATTGGCCCAATTTGTTTAAGGATGCTCATGAATATTGTAAAAGTTGTGCTCAATATCAGAAAATGGGTCGAATCACCAAGCGACACATGATGCCACTCAACCCAATCTTGGTAGTTGAAGTTTTTGATGTTTGGGGGATCGATTTCATGGGACCATTTCCAAATTCCTTTGGAAATGAATATATTCTAGTAGCAGTTGATTATGTTTCAAAGTGGGTAGAAGCAATTGCATGTAGAACACCCGATAGCAAAATGGTCATTAAGTTTCTTAAAGAAAATATTCTCTCCCGTTTCGGTATTCCTAGGGCAATCATTAGTGATCGGGGAACCCATTTTTGTAACCGACCTTTTGCAACATTGATGAAAAAGTATAATGTCACCCACAAATTAGCCACACCATATCATCCTCACACTAGTGGGCAAGTTGAAGTGTCAAACCGATAAATCAAACAGATCTTGAAAAAAACTGTTAGTGCCAATAGAAAGAATTGGTCTTTGAAATTAATTGATGCACTTTGGGCATACCGAACCGCTTTCAAGACCAATCTAGGAATGTCTCCTTATAGGATTGTGTTTGGTAAACCATGTCACTTGCCTATTGAGATAGAACACAAAGCCATGTGGGCCATCAAACAACTAAATACAAATTTGAACGACGCTGGAAACCATAGGAAGCTTCAATTGAATGAATTAGAAGAACTTAGAAATGAAGCCTATGAAAATGCAAGGATATACAAGGAACGAACCAAAGCATTTCATGATCAATCAATTATAAGAAAAATTTTCAATATCGGACAAAAGGTGCTCTTATATAACTCTAGATTACATCTGTTTTCAGGAAAGCTTAGGTCTAGATGGACCGGACCATTTTTAGTAAAGGAAGTCTTTTCACACGGAGCTGTTGAGATTGAAAACCCAAGTAATGGTGTTATCTTTAAAGTTAATGGTCAACAATTAAAACCATTCTTGGAATTACCTGTCAAGACTGTTGAAGATGCCATGGTTCTTTATGAACCAACTTATTCTGATTAAGTTGCTTCGAGGTTTGGTCTGGCTGAAGACATAAAACTTAGCGCTTCTGGGAGGCAACCCAGCTTATTTAATTTCTAATACTTTCTTTGTTTTCAGTTTGCTTAGGACAAATAAATTAGATAAACTCCATTGGGGACAATGTCGGTCAAGTTGAGGGGAGAGCTTGAACAAAATCAGGTGTTATCATTTCCTTTTCCTTCCACTATGAGTTATTTCTTGCATTTAATATATTATGTAAAAAAAATAATATATATATATATATATATATGAAATAAATTAATCTATAAAAGAAATAAGAGTAAGTTAGAAAGTATTTGCTAATGTAGTGAGTCACGGAGAAGATTAGCTGGTTAGACTCTTGGTGGCTTAGGTCATTTAAAGACTATTAGCACTTCCAATTGCACATGTACACTAACAAGGTAAAGTAGGTGTTAATTGTAAGGCCAATTAAAGATTTGAGTATTATTTAAATTAGATAATTTTCTCTACACCCCAATTGAAGAAATTTGAATTTAAGGAAAGAGCTACCTGCCTAAAATAAAATACAAAACATAGAGTAAATGTGGATTGTCCTAAGCCTAGTAATCGGGTCTCTTCACCTAAGTCAAGTGTTGAGATTCGCGTCAAACGGTGGTGGGAAGGCCAGGATGCTCAGCAAAAAAAAAAAAAAAATCAGTGTGAAAGCTACCTTAGTTCTTTGTTTAATCTGGGGTGTATAGAAAATTAATCGAACTAAGTTATGAAAAATGATACAATTGGCCTGTACAAGTTAATACTGAAATACTAAGTTAGTTATCACTCACACAAGTGCTATAAAATTTTAAGTGTACTCTAAGAAAGCTTCTAAGTAGACTGACTACCGATTCTAATTCGAAGCTCATTACTTAGTAATACTAGAAAACTTCTTGAATTTCGATCTTAAATTAATTTGCAAAGGAAGGATCTTTTTGAAATATGATCTTATTTTGATATATTGCTAAGGGACTAGCAATGATTAAGTTGGGGGATGTGATTTATGTCACAAATTGACATAAAAAGTATCAATTAATATCTAAATTATCTAACTTTATTAAGAAATTGATACTTGTTATTATATTTTGCAGAAGAAGAGATTATCAATAGAAAGAACAAGGAAAGAGAATTCCAACGGTGTAAATTTTATGCAAAATGGAGTTAAATTGACCCAGAAATTGAAGAATGAAGAAAGAAGACTCAATTGGGTCAAATCCGAGTCAAATCAGATCAAAATTGATCAAAAATCAACTAATTTGGTGATCTGGTTAGCCGCCTGGTCTACAGCAACAGGCGCATGGATCATGGACCCATCGGCGCACCATAAACCCTCCTAACAACCCTCTAAAACCTCTTAGTCCCACATCTAAAGTTTTGAAAACCTTATAACCCCCAAATGCCTATAAAAAGCCCCCAAAGGCCCTTGTTTTATGTATTCTTCCTTCCGATCAAGGTTGTAATCCTAGATAGTGGGGTTTTTAGCTCTCTTCTCAAGCTTCGAGTTTTGAGATTTTTGTAATAATTTTTTTTTATATATAAAATCTTATTTTTATGCAATTTCATCTCTTTACATTATGCAATTTATTTTTCTTGCAATTAGGATAGTTTAATTTATGCAATTTAATTTTATGCAATTAGGTTAGTTTAAATTATGCAGTTTAAATTTATGCAATTAGGATAGTTTAATTTATGAAATTAGGGTAGTTTATTTTTCTGCATTTAAATTTTGCAAGTAGATTTAGATCATGTCTAGCTAAGCATCCCTTCTAGGGTTTGCGATGAAGCTAGATCATGAGTAGGGATTTTACATAGGGTTCTTTCTTTTTCTTAGGATTTCTTTTTCTTCCTCTTTTGCCAAGAATTTTTGATGAAGTACAGTTGGGTCAGAGTCCCTTCATAGTTCATGCTTGATTCAGTGCATAGAAGGAGAAAATCCTAAGGGATCCTAGTTACTACTCCCCTGTAAAGAATCTTGATGGGTTATCGTTGGGCCTTAGTCCCTTCATAATCTATGCTTGGGAAAGACAAGAGGAGTAGTCGTTAGGATCAATAAGAAAAATTCTAGGTAGAATTCCCTAATCTAGATCTAGTGGATTCAAAAACCCTAGATCCTTAGTCTTATTGTCTTTAGCAAACAACTTTCGACTTTCGATTTTTGTTAAAGCTCGCTTGAGCATAGATTTGAAAATTATTTTTAAACCAAATCTCTGTGGGATCGATCCGTACTCGCTGGTCGTACTACTCTGCACACAGTGCGCTTGCAGTTTTATTTACAAATTTTAAGATTTGTACATCAACTGCTCAACTTCATGGATGCCTTCGTCGGGTATAACCAGATCCGGATGGCACCCGAGGATGAAAAGTATACGGCCTTCATGACCACCAAGGGCCTCTACTGCTACAAAGTGATGCCCTTCGGTCTGAAGAATGCTGGGGCCACCTACCAACGCCTCGTCAATAAGGTTTTTAAAGATCAAATCAGGCACAACATGGAGGTGTACATGGATGATATGCTGGTGAAGAGCGCACAGGCCTCAGATCATGTCCAAGACTTGAAAGAAATCTTTCGCTCTCTTCGGCGACATCGAATGAAGCTAAATCCGACTAAGTGTGCCTTCGGGGTAGCTTCGGAGAGGTTCCCCGGGTTTCTCATTTCTCAATACAGAATCGAGGCCAACCCCGAGAAGATAAAGGCGATCATCGATATGCGATATCCGAACACCAAAAAAGAGGTGCAGCAGCTCAACGGAAAGGTCGTCGTGCTCAGTCGATTCATCTCTCGGTCGGCTGAAAGATGCCTCCTATTTTTCAAAACCCTGAGGTAGACGAAAGATTTTTTTTGGCCGAATGAGTGCCGGCAAGTCTTTGAAGATTTGAAGAAGTACCTGGCTTCTCCGCCCCTGCTTGCAAAGCGAGAGGTCAGAGAAATATTGTATTTTTATTTGGCCACCGTCTCGGAGGCTGTTAGTTCGGTCCTCGTCTGGGAGAATGAGAGCCGAACTCACCAGCCCGTATATTATACCAGCAAAGTACTCTGCGGGGTTGAAACTCGATACTCGAGGGTGGAGAAGATGATATTTGCCTTGGTCATATCCACGCAATGACTCTGTCCGTATTTTCAAGCACACGTCATCGTGGTCCTCACCGACCAGCCCCTGAGGGCGATCCTCCACTGCCCCGACACATCAGGACGACTGGCGAAATGGACGGTGAGGCTGAGCGAGTTTGACATCCAGTACCGACCATGACCTGCTTTGAAAGCCCAAGTCTTGGCCGACTTTATTGCGGAATGCCCGACAGCCGACCAAACGTCGGAAGGTGGGAGCTTCAAAGAAGCTGCGACTTCTGAATTTGACCCCGAGTCAACCTGGGTGTTACATATAGATGGAGCTTCCAATGCCCAAGGGAGTGGGGTCGGGTTCCTGCTCACCAACTCAGAGGGAGTGGTTACCGAGTACGCCCTCTGATTCAACTTCAAAGCTTCCAATAATCAAGCCGAGTATGAAGCGCTTCTCGCCGGCTTGAGAGTGGTGAAGGAGCTCGAGATCGACAGCCTCAAAGTCTTCTCCGACTCCCAGCTGATTGTGGGGCAAGTCAAAGGTGAATTCGAAGCACAGAACCCGACTATGGCAAAATATTTTCAGAAGGTGAGAGATCTCGTGGCACACCTCAAGTATTTCGAGATCTCCCATATTCTCAGGTTGGAGAATGCTCGGGCCGATGCACTCTCCAGGCTTGCAACATCTGCCTACGGCACTTTGGATCGGACACTTGTGGAGAGTCTCAAGCAACCGAGCATCGACAGGGCTGAGGAGGTACTACAACTGACGATCGAGCCAAACTGGATGGACCCGATCATTCAGTACCTAACTGATAGAACCAGCCCTGAAGATCTCGTGGAAGCCAAGCGACTCTGGTGGGCGGCCTCCCAGTATGTAATGATGGACGGACGACTCTACAAAAGGTCGTTCTCCCTTCCCTTGCTACGGTGCCTGGGACTGACGGATGCGGACTACGCACTCAGGGAGGTGCATGAAGGGATCTGCGGGAGTCACCTGGAGGGCAAATCCTTGGCCTACAAAGTCCTACGATAAGGTTACTATTGGCCCACCATGAAGAAAGATGCGGCTGACTTGGTTCGGAGGTGTGAGCCATGTCAGAAGTACGCTAACTTACAACACCGGCCCGCCAACCAACTGACTGCCATTGTCGCCCCATGGCCCTTCGCCCAATGGGGGATCGATATACTCGGCCCTTTCCCTCCGACGTCTGGTCAAAGAAAGTTTATAGTTGTCACGATCGACTATTTCATCAGATGGGTGGAGGCTGAACCTCTGGCGCAAATTATTGAGCGTAAGATGGAAGACTTTGTCCAGAAGTTCATCATCTTTAGGTTCGGACTACCACACACCATCATCACCGACAATGGGCGATAGTTCGACAACAATGATTTCAGGAGGTTTTGTGCGAAATTTCATATCACGCACAGACTGACCTCGGTCGGCCATCCACAGTCCAACGGAGAAGTCGAAGTCATCAACCGAACCATTCTGCATGGGCTGAAGTCTCGACTGAATGAAGCCAAAGGCCTCTGGATCGAAGAGTTGCATTCGGTCCTGTGGGCATACCGAACGACACCCCGGGCCCCGACCGAGGAATCTCCTTTCAACCTGGCCTATGGGACGGAGGCAATGATCCCACTAGAGATCGGGCTACCATCGACTAGAGTTGAGCAATACTGTGAATCGGACAACTCTGAGTGTCGGAGAGCTGACTTGGACCTCCTACCCGAGCTCCGACGCGAGGCTCAACTCCGCATGGCTTCCTACCGGCAAAGAGTGGCCCGATACTACAACACTAAAGTTAGACCAAAGTCCTTCAGACCCGGAGACCTGGTTCTAAGGAAGGCGGAAGTCTCGAAGCCTCAGGATCAAGGGAAGCTATCCCCGAACTGGGAAGGATCCTACAAGATTGCAGACACCTGCAGGCCAGGTGCCTATCGATTTGAAACCCTGGAAGGGACGGCCATCCCCCGGACTTGGAATGCCGACAACCTGAGATTATATTACCAATGAACTCTATATGCCTTTCTTGCTCAGAATACAATATAATTTCAAAACTCCAGAGTCTACAAAGTTTGGCTCCCCACCGAAGGTCGGCCCGTGTCAGAAATACGAGCCTCGACATCCTGACTTGATCCCAACGTCTCGTTGGGAATCTACGACTGTACGTCGAATCTACGATGCCGCATCACCGAATCTACGACTTTACGTCGAATCTACGACGCTGCGTCACCGAATCTACGACTTTACGCTGAATTTACGATGCTGCGTCACCTAATCTATGACTTTACATCGAATCTACGACACCGTATCACCGAATCTATGATTTTACGCCGAATCTACGACACCGCATCATCGATCTATGACTTTACATCGAATCTATGTTGCCGCATCACCGAATCTATGACTTTACATCGAATCTACGACGTCGCTTCATCGAATCTATGACTTTACACCGAATCTACGATGCCGCATCACCGAATCTACGACTTTACATCGAATCTACGATGCCGCATCACCAAATCTATGACTTTACGCCGAATCTACGACTCGATCGTCGAATCTACGACTCGATCGCCGAATCTACGTCGAGCCTATGGCTCGATCGTCGAATCAACGGCCTTCGCCTCTAAAGGCAAGGGGCTTCGACCAATGCGGTTGGCTAACTTGCCCACTTAGCTTTGACTGAGAAGGGCAAAATGCCAAGACAACCGCGACATACCCGTCCGACCAAGGTCTGGACAATAGGTATTCGATTTACGACAAACCGACTTGGTTACGACCGATCGAAGGATATTCGGCTTGCCATCGTTTATTATGTACTGTGATGTACCCGCCCGATCAAGGTCTGGGCAACGGGTATTTGACTTCCAACAAACTGACTTTGTCACGACCGATCGAAGGATATTCGACTTGCCATCGTTTATCATGCGTCCCGACGTGCACACCCGACCAAGGGTCGGACAATGGATATTTGACTCTTCATCGTTATCCTATCTGAATACGTCGGACACTATTCGACCATCTGACTCTATGGAATGATCGTGCCAACAAACTACGTTCGCTAATCGATCGACATTCGGCCTGACGTACACGCCCGACCAAGGTCCGGGCGGCGGACGCTAGACCCTACCGAACGTCCTAGTGAGATATGTTGGAGCTACGACCTGTGCACTCAGAGATGGTTCGGACGATCAAACACATTCAATCACACGCTGGAAAAAGTGTGAAAAGTCTTTATTTTTGCTAAGTTAAAATTGGGTCGAAGCTCGATTACAAAATTGGGATGAAGCCCGATTACAGATATCAAAGACTAAATAGAAAAATAAAAATACGAAGATAATGGCAGATATTTCGACTATTCATCAGAGTCGACTTCTTGCACCGGGTGAAGTTCGGGAGCAACCGGCGTGCCCGCTCGGGTCGGGGAGGGACCAGGAGTTGGAGCCGCCTCATCCTCAGCAACTCGTTCCGTCGGTAGTGGGTCGGCCTCTTCCTCTGTGGCTCGGTCCTCCGACCCTGGAGGGACGATGCCGCTCAAGTCAAGCTCTGGGTGCAGACTCTGAATCGTATCCCGGGCATCCTCGTATCCCACCCGATAGGAGACGAAGCCGCTCTCGAGGAGCTCCTCCTGGTACTCGTCCGAGCTACGGAAGTCCTCCATCGCCCGACTCAGTACCTCCTTGGCCAACTCTGCCTCCGCCTTCGCTATGTCGGCGTCGGCTTGGGCGGAGGACAAGTTCTCCTCGACCTTGGCCAGGTTCTCCAGGCTAACGCGAAGCTGTGTGCGCTCGGCCTCGAGCTCCCTGACGCAGCCGTCCCGCTCCCATCGTAGTCTGTGAATGGAGCGGGTCTTGCACTGGATCTGCTCACGAGCCGACTGAAGCTCGACCTCCGAGGCGGCTAGGCTGTTACTAAGTTGGGAGATCTCCTCCTCGAGCCTAGCCTCACGGTCGATCGATAACTTCAGCTGGTCGACCAGCGTCGCCTTCTCAGCCTTGACGATCTCGACCCTTTTCTTCCAGGCCACCTGAAAGTCGTCGAACCTTCGATACCCGGCCTCCAGCTCAGACATATTGTAGATCAGCTACAGATAGAAGGCCGGTTGTCAGAAAATCAAACTGATAGAAAACAATAATGAAGAGGAAAGAGGAAGAAGAGGAGCTCACCTGGATCATAGTTGGGTAAAAGGAAGAAAGCATGTTGGTCACCAACCGACTCTTCATGATCTCCCGGTCGGCAGGGAGAATGGTTGCCTGGCACAACCTCCTGGCCAAATCATGGTTGGCGAGGGCCGACGCTCCTTCGAAAAGCTGAACGTCGGATGATTCGATGCGGCCGGCCGACCTTGTGTCGTCGCCCGGCGCCATCGGAGCCTTCCCTCGTTCGGCCGCTCAGGCTCGAAAATCAGAGAGAGACGGGAAGCTCGAGCTCGACTGGGTCCCTCCCGAGGCTGCGACGGTCGCCACCACAGGCCGTTCGGGTTCACGTGCTTCGGCCCGAACCTCTTCAGTGGGTGGGGGAGCCGACGCTCCTTCGGCTGCCCCCTCAGCCGCCCCTTCCTCGGACGGCACTTCGGGTGGCACCACCGACGCCGACAGGATGATGACTGGTTCGTAGCCCGACGCACGTTCGGTGTCGGGCTGTGCTACCACCATTGCAATGTCAGTCGACGATGCTATCTGAGGCCTCTTGGGAGGCTGCGAAGGTCCGGCCCCGGGCGCCGGTCTCTTCCTCACCACATGTTGCCGAATGTTGGCGTCGATCAGCCTCACTCTCGATGGCATCCTTGCAATTTCAACAAAGAATCAGCACAAGTCTAAAGATGGATAGAAAAGACAAAGGACGACCGACAGATCGAGATGTACCTAAATGGAGAACCGAACTTAGACCGACGTCGTATAGAGCTTGCTCGATGACGAGCTCCCTCTGCTTTGGCACCGACACATCCTTCAGTCGGTGAAAGTTCTCTCGGTCTCCATCCTCCACTCGACTGTTTTCGTTCGGCTGAGTCCGAGGGTCGCCCCAACGGGAAAGGAACCCCCAAGGTAGCGAAGAGGAAGCAAAGAAAAATTAGTTCTTCCATCCGTGGATCGACGATGGATGACCGATGATGAACAAAAGACCCTTCCGGAGATTGAAGAACCACCACCTCCGGGCTTTTGGGTGGGGTCGGAGGATGAAGAACGTCCGGAAGAGAGAAATATGAGGAAAGGTCGGCAAAAGTCGACACAACAATGCAAAACTGATTATCAACCGGACTGAGTTCGATACTAGTTGCGCCGGACAAAGTCCGTAGTAATCTAAGATATTCCGAACGAACTCCAGAATTGGGAAGCGAAGACCTGTCTGAAGGTCCTCGACATAGAAGGCCACCTGACCCGTAGGCGGGTTGTTAACCTGACCCTCGGCCCCAGGGGCGAAGAGTTCGAACTGCTCCAGGATACCGTACTGCTCCTTGAGCCATTCGATATTCTGCCCCGAAAGTGAAGAAGCCTCCACCTTCGGGGTCGACCGAGAATCATCGGTCGGGTTTCCCGACTGACTTCCTCGAGGAGAGGTCCTAGCCATAACGCTAGCCCCAGAAAGAAGAACAAAGAAAAAAATGGCAAAGAAGAAAGGAGGCAAAGAAACAGGCACAGAAAAGAAAACTTCAAGAAGAGTTTTCGAAGGGAGAGCACGGAGACAACTACCTGGAACTGGGGGACAATTCAACAAGGCCTCAGCGCCAGGAATGGATTTGCAGCAAAAATAAAGTTTTGGATGTAAGTGGCCTCATATATATAAGGCCCTTCAACGGTCGAGAGGAAAGCGTGCCGGACGAGGGCTTCTCAGATGCCGATACGTGACAGCGCCTGGGCCCTTCCTCTGTCCGACGGTTCGACACACCTGCCCCCAGATCGAGCCACGTCGCCTCCATCCACGTGAACAGTTCCGATCTAATGGCCCCCTGACACGTGGCAGAAAAAATCGCATCTCGAAATTCGTTAACCGACGGCGGTTCGTGTTCCCAAGGAGACGGCAGTTCGTGTTCCCTAGGAGATGGCGGTTCATGTTCTCAAGGAGACGGCGGTCCATGTTCCCAAGGAGATGGCAGTTCACATTCCCAATGGGACGTCTGACACCAGATCGTTCGTTGATACGGTTGCCAGAGTCAGAGCAAGACGTGATGGATAACCACTCCTTTCGTCCGAAGCCGTCGCCCACGTGGAAGCGCTGGCCAATACGCCATCCGCTCAGGAGTGGGGGGGCAACTGTTGGGATATACCGACCGACCCTTATATGCCGACTTACTCTCAGACCGATCCGATCGTCATCCGACTCTACCGACTGACGACTCTACTGACCGACGACTTTACCGACCGACGACTACCGACAATGGCTTTTGACGATATCCGACTGAAGGTATGTCAGCCGAACAGACTCATACTGTTTTCCGACCGGCCAAGCGGCCGAGCCCAAATCACCGACCCACTGTCGGAGGTGGCATTCAACGTCCGACTTCCGCAAGGCACCAGACCAGCCGATGGTGTCCCTGGATCATCACACGACGTCTCGGCAGCCGAATACCGACATATAGTCGGCCAAACCACCCAAATGCCGTACGACTGCTATGGACAGTTGTCCTATCAAGGATATGCGGCACGGCCGTCCTGGGGCATTGTCCTGCCAAAGACATGGATTAATCCCAGCGACTTGACAGCCCATGGTGATTTGACAGCCCACGACGATTTGACAACTCCCTAGTTGTCTGCATCATTAATGGCGGGACCATACCGCATTCTACTATAAAACGGAGTAAGGCAATAGTCTTGGTAAGTCCTAAGTTCTAAATTTCAAGAAGCGTCTCTAAGCTCTTGAACTCTTTTTCTCTCTCTCTCCCGCTGAGTCCCTGATTTTTCACTGTTGCCTAGTCTCCTCTCTGATTTGACCGTCGGAGGGTCTCTGTCGGAGGCATCTCCGGTCTGTGATGACTTTTCTTGCAGGTGCGCGACACCGACGATCGAGCGACGGAGGAATTAGCCGCAATAGGTCCATTAGGTCATCATGGATTCATCCCCTGGAAAATCCTCATGTACCAATATTTGCTTCAATGTTAGCAATTTGGAATGCTGACATAAATTCTAATTTAACTGAAATCACCTTATCTCCCACAATAACTTCTCAGCTACATTGCTTTATTATTTATCAGAGCAGAGTTATGATAACAAATTTTATGCAAGCCAATAGCTGTTGGAATTGTGATATAAGCGACTTTCCCCTTTTTCATGGTAATCACAGCTCGATCCAGACCCTCGTTGACTTGTTCTTCGTCAGTTTTGAACTCAAATGGTGCTTCATCATCACAACCCTTCTTCACGAACACTGTCCCATCTCGAAGCTTCCCAATCAATTTCATTGTCACAACTGCACCCTTAATTATTTAAATTTTGACTTTTTTCTTTATATTTTCCTTGTCCCCCACAACCACGGCGATCTTAACTTCAACCTCGGTCACTTGAGCTCAACGGCGAATCCAAAAATTTTATTTTATAGAGTTAAAATAAAAATAAAAATAAAATAGTCATAAAAAAATATTAATTTTTAAAAAATAATAAAATATATAAAAATTAATAATATATAATATTTTAAATATTTTTTATAATAAATATTATAAAAAATAATATAATAAAATTTTAAATATTATTAAATATTAAAATTGTAACAGCTAATCAAAAATTACTCTAATATATATCTTTGATATGAGTAAAAAAAAAAATCAAAAAATTAAAAGAATGTTATAAAAAAGAATTAAAGGAGACATGCTTAATTCAGATTGAGAAGATGGACAAAAAAAGACATATAGTTTCTAATATATTTGGATTGATTAAGATATAAAAATAAATTGTTATAAAATTTAAATGTAAAGATTGGATGAATGGAGCCCATGAGGTTGGGGTGGGATATTAAAAGGCAAATAGAGAAGTAATAAATAAAAAATGAAAAAAAATGAGACAGAAGGAAGAAAGGTCAAAGTGCCATGAGAGAGGAAGCAAGAAGTGGGATATGTGAGTTATTAAATAAAAAATACAGATCATAATTATTCTTTTCATTTTTTTAATATGATCTTTTTAGGATATAAAAAATAAATTGATGTAGGGTTTAAATATAAGAGTTGGACAAATAAGATTGGATTGAGATAGTTAAAAATAAATAAAGAAGTAATTAATAAAGAAAGAAAAAGAAGGAGAAAAAGAGAGAGAGGTTAAAGTGATGTGAGAGAGGGAGAGAGAAGATACAGATAAGACATATGAGTCATTAAAAAGATAGAACATAGGTCATAATTATTTTTTTATATGATCTTTTTTATCTTTTATTTTTTTAAAATTTTATATGAGATATGGGATCAATTCATAAAATTAGTGGATCAATTTTGATTTTTTCTAATATATATATATATATAATATTATGGGGTCAATTTTAATTTTTTTCATTAATTAATATGACTTTTGCTATTTGTATATATATAAAGGGTCATTTTTTTTGTGGGGTCAATTGACCCCACATTTTTCTACATAGATCTGCCATTTCTTTGGACTCTTATCACTTTTTGAAGCTTTATTTCGTAGATAAGTCTATTTTCTTCATTTTTTGTAGAAAAAATATTATTAATACTCTTCTTCTCAGATAGATAACAAACAGTATCAGAGCTGTGATTACCATGAAAAAGGGGGAAGTGCTTATATCACAATTCCAACAGTAGCCATTGGCGTTACTTAAGCCTAATTTGATCAACTGCTACCAGACTTGAATCACACAAACATCAAGGGAAAAGAAATCTCAAATTGTGCGTCGACCCCCTTGGTTACAATAGTTGAATCCCCAACCCCAGCATACATAACGACAAAAATTCTCTCAGTTAACAAACCGGCAATCCCTCCTCACCTCTCCCTGGTCCCTTGCGAGCACCTCCACCAACCCAATCTTGGCCATCGCCTTGGCAAACTTCCTCGCCCATCTACCTCGGTCGTCCGCCATGCGTTCGACCACCGTCCTCGTCCTTCTGTCCGTCATCAGCACCTGGTCCGACGCCAGCAACCCCCTCCCCATCTGCAGCTCCGCGTAGTAGGATCCGTCCAGCGACGTCTCCGCCGCCGGAATAAAATCTACCTTCTGCGCCTCCGAAGCTTCCGCCGTCGTCGTCGACGTCGGAACCGGACACCTCGTCTTGAGGTACTCGGCGTGGACCGTCTCTATGCTCGGGTCTTGTCGCAGGGCGGCCGTGTAGTTATAGAGCCGGCGGTCGAATGAAGGGCAGTGAGCTCCTCCAATGGAGTGCGCACCGGAGAGGATGACCATCTCGCTCTGGGAGAAACCTTTCTTGGCGAATTTTTCCGTGAGCTGCTCGACGGTGGCGAACGGCCCCGGGAGGTCGAGCGTTTCGATGGCACGGGAGATGGTACCGTCGCGGCGGCCGGAAGGAACCGGGTAGTAGTGCTGGAGCCCGGCGAGGACGGCGGCGTCACGAGCGGCGAAGGCGAGGATGTCGGCGCAGGAGACGGTCGCCGGGCAAAAGCTCTCGATGATGGTTTTTATGATGTCGATGACTTCGATACCACGCAGCGTGGAGCCGTTGGCCGGCGATTCCTTCTCGACGGGCTCGCCGGATGGCGTTTCATCGAGCAAGATGGATGCATCACAACCCTGTTTGGGAAAAAAATTGAAGTCTTGAAATCTCGTGCAAACCATGCAGGAAGAACGTTAACTTAGAAATATGTATGTATATATATATGGAATCAAATCCATGCAACTCTTTTCACTAAAATTAACCAGACTTGCATCGTGACAAAGTGAATTACACGAACGAAACAATCATGGAAATGGAGGCGAATGAGGCCGGCGGCGATGGCGGGATCCAGGATGTGGCGGTTGCGGACAACATCATGCACGATTTGTTCAGCCTGTGGGCATGTGGAGTTGTAGAATCCAAGTTGGAGGTCTGACGAGCTTATGTTCAAAGCGTTTGTGGATACGAAGATGAAGAGGAACAGCAGGGTGGCCGGAGTCATGGTGGTGGTGGTGGTGGTGGTGTCACCCAGAATAATTGGAAGAGCACAAGAAAATGGATGGGTTTTATTTTGGGGGGTTTGTTTCCATTTTGGTTCGTTTGTTTCGATTACACCGTTGATTGAATTATTGGTCAAGTTGAAGGGTCCCAGATTGGTATGTTGAAAGGGATCCTCTGCGGTACCGTCCATCGTGCGATGGACAGCGTGCTTAGTGCACCGCACCGTGCGGTGCGCTGCAGAGGATCCGCGCGCATGTTGTGAAATGGTTAAACGGTTAAGATTGTTATCAAAAAGTGGAAGGTCGACAGGAGCAATGTTATGAAGCTCCGATTCACGTACAAGAAAATTTTCTTTTCAACATGGCAGGCAGGCGAGGATTTGTGAAATTCCCGAAAATTAATGCGGTATATGAGAACGATTGGTTCATAATTTGCTGTTGGAATAAAAATAGGATGATAGATTTTTTTTTTTTTTTTTTGGCTAAAGAAAGACACGTTAAGCTAAACTGAAACACTTATACAAAAACTGCAGCTTACAAGAAGGCACATAAGGCCAAAGTAAGGGAAAAAAAAGTAGAAGCCAGAATCGAAGAAACATGAATGTATAAGAGAGCACTCAAAGGATAAGAAAGTAGAAAACTGTGCATAGGCCCAAGACAAAACATGCACTTAAAGTACCAAAACAACAACTGTTTTGAGTAAAGAAGCAGCTGAGACGATATAATAGTCGTAGTAGCCAATGTGTTAGGACATTGCTGGTACCAGCAGAATAAGAAGAACCATGTCAGCAGCAAGCACATCGTTAAAATCTGCGGACCATTGAACACAGAAAAGTACGGAGTAATGTCGGAACTGCGGAGAGAACTGCAATAAGTTTTCTTAAGGTAGATCCTCGTCACATGATCGATCTCGTTCGAGACTTATCTCGATAAAAATCGATCGCATTCGAACGTGATCCTCAAAAAGTAGGTCTCATTAGGAGATCGATCTCGTTTAAAAATTGAGATCGGTGAAAATTCGATTTCAACATCACCTGGACGTAGCGATAGTCCAAGTTGGAGACTACATCGACTAATGACCGATCTATTTCTCCAACAGTGTCGACGAGAAACCAACGTATTTGTTTATCACGACAGTCTTGATCCACAGATCGGGTTCTTCAGCTATTACAACGCCTGACACTTCAGGTCGGTCATCTACTGACCTGACTTATCAACCCTACTTGGCGAGTCCGAGACTACTGACATGTGGGTCACTCAATCCGGACTGCTTTCAGTCAATTTCATCTTACTTCGGCTAGTGACCGACCTGGATATCGACATCGGCCAAATAGCGGACGGTCAAGTGAGGCGGCCATGTGGTCATATCGAGTCACATCAAGTTGCATCATCCTGAGATCATACCCTAAGTGCTTTGCTCCGCACCGTGATAGGATGCCACAAAATTATTAACTATACCACATGTGCACGATAAGATCTGCCTTCGCAATTGCCGGTGTGCCAGAAAAAAAGTATGCCCGCTGACTGTGCCATTTAAATATGTCCCCATATGCCTCCGTATGACAGGATGTTACCGGAATGCATTTCTGTCCTTTTGTCCTTCTATAAATGGAGGTAACAGAAGACCCCTAGGAGGTACGCACATTCTAATACTCAAAGTCCAGAAACTCTGCTTTACTCGTTCCTCCATCTTTTGAGCTAAAAACTGACTTGAGCATCGGAGTGTCTTCGTTGGAGCCATCTTCGACGCGGGCTTTTCTTGCAGGTCTCTCAGATGCCATTGGACACCACCGTCCGACTTTTCCATCTGGCCCGAGTTGATCTTGCCTCCGTTCAATGCACTACGAGCACTCGCTCCCATTCTTGATCCTCTCAACTGTACCCTCTCTTCGACGTGTGGTCCTTCTCCATCAATTTTCTATCATTCCACACTCAGGCATGACGATCTGACTACCCCACCAGAGATGAGCCGCAACAGTTTGGCACGCCAGGTAGGGGGGAGGAGAAACATTCTTCCAGAAGTTACAATGGCCAAGAAGAGAGTGCAAAATGCTTCCCTTAGTTTTGTTCGATGCTCATCGCGGTGCGACGTACTTCTGACGACCTTCGGAGAGCCGAGTGTCTTGCGATCGGAGGAAACAGCATACCAGCAATAGCTTGCCACCTTGATGCAGCAAGTCAGAGTACTGATGGAGGCTATCCATAGTCTCCAACAGACTGTAGAGCAGCAGGAACAGCAGCAATGACGGACAAAAGATTCGGTGCTGCGGGATGCACCCTCCAGACAGAGTCCTCGACCCCGTTCTCCATCCTACCACTCATCTCGATGCTCCCATCAGATGGCTTCTCAACCTGTCTGATGGTCGCCACAATCTGACTCTCGGCGCACTCCGCACGCCACTTCCAACGATCGTCGGTCCCCTTCTCCTTGACGAGCTTCACACAAGGGGAAGAGACCGTGATCTCTGTCAAGATCTTCTTTCAGAGAAGGTTCTACCTCCAGATATTCTAAGCATCCAGATGAATCTCAACAGTGGCTGGATGAATACGATCTCAAGCTGAAGGAGTTTGATCACCACTTGAATTGGCTCCAAGCGAACAACCAAGATCCCACCGATAAGCTCTGCATCAGCTCCTGTCTGCCCTTCTCTTGATGAATTCTCGACGAACCCATTTTAGGTCGATTTAAGATACTGCAGGTGGAACCGTACGATGATACCACCGATCCACTCGACTATCTTGAGAGCTACAAAGCTCTCATGCTTTTTCAAAGGGCATCCGATGCCCTCCTCTGCGTTGCTTTTTTGGTCACCTTCAGAAAAACTACTCAAACGTGGTACTCCGAACTTCAACTGGAGAGTATCCATTCATTTGACCAACTTGGACAGCTCTTCTTGGTGCACTTCGATATCAATCGAAAGGTGCCGCGGATATCTGATAGCCTTTTCTCCATCAGACAGCAAGACAGAGAAGCTCTATGAGACTTTATGGCATGCTTCAACGCTGCCACCCTGAAGATCCGGGATCTCGATGAATCGATGACCATTACAGCCATGAAGTAGGGATTGCGCAACCCAAGTTCACCTATTCTCTGGACAAGATGCTTTCCTAGACATTTATCGAACTCCTCGAGCACACACAGAAGTACATCCAAGTCGAGGAGGGCGAAAAAGACTAACATCGATCTGAGGACAAGGATCCGAAGAAGAAGACCAAGAAAGAAGGAACGTCCGCGGGATCGAGTCGAGCCCGGGCTTAGAGGGAGGCCCCGCCTTTTCGGCCAAGCCCGAGGCCAAAGAACTTTGACTCTACGTATGATTCCTACACCCTTCTAACTACTCCTCATACACAGATCCTTACAGAAATAGAGGGGGAGGACTACCTTCGACGATCCTAGCCGATGAAGATAAGAGCAGCATTCTGTAATCGGAGGCACTACTGTCGATTCCATCATGACTACGATCACGATATCGAGAGGTGCATCGAGCTGAAGAATGGGATAGTGGATCTGATACGACAGGGATATCTCAGGAAGTACATATGGGATCGACCTATGCAGCTGTCAGGAGACTCTCAGCCTTAGTCGTGCCCTGACGAGGAAACTCACACTCAACCCATGGTGGGTGTGATCAATGTGATCTCGATGGGACTAAGACCTCTGGGAGCCGATGACTCAGAAAGCTCCTCCAAACATTGGTGACTAAACAACGATATCATCTTCTCTGAAAAAGATCTGCAAGAAGACCAAATTCCTCATAATGACGCTATTGTTGTATCAATGACGATAGCTAATTATGATGTAAAATGATATCTTATTGATAACGGAAGCTCAGCCGACGTGATTTTTTATGATTATTTTTCTTGAATGTAATTTTCTATTGATCAACTTAAACTAGTCAATGCTCTCTTGACCAAGTTTACTGGTGACTCGGTCAAGGTAGAATGGGAGATAAAACTTTATGTTATTGTCAGACGATCACCTTGGCAATCGATCGTGTAGCTCAATTTTCTTATAGTCCGGATTTTCTCTGCCTACAATGTTATCCTGGGGTGACTCAGGTTGAATGCACTCTAAATGATTGTCTCAACGTACCACTTGCTCGTGCGCTTCCCAACAAGAAAAAGAACTGGTGAAATGAGGGAAGATCAGCAACTGGCCCGACAATGCTATTTAACGAAAATCAAAGGAAAGAAGCTGGCTGAAGCTCTTCCCATCGACGACGGACTGAACCAAAGAGAGAAAAATAGTTGAGGAGAACCCATAGAGTGACTCACTTCGATGTCCCTCAACGAGGAGGATCCGATCAGAACTTACTTCAAGTCGGATCTTCCTTAAGCGACGAATTGAGGGAGAAGCTGATCAACTTTCTAAGGAAGAATGCAGATATCTTCATCTAATCTGCCTCAGACATGTCAGGTATCCCACCTGATATGATTGTCCATCGACTAAATATCGATGTCAAGCACAAGCTAGTGAGACAAAAGAAAAGAAGTTTCGCTATCCAATGATAGAAGACCATCGATGAGGAAGTCGACAGCTTGCTAGCAGCCAATTTTATCCGTGAGGTGACCTATCCAGATTAGCTCATGAATGTTGTGATGGTCAAGAAAGCTAATAGCAAGTGACAGATGTGCATCGATTATATCGATCTGAATAAAGCTTATCCGAAGGACAGCTTTTCATCATGCTTGATTGATCAACTGGTTGATGCCACGTCAGGCCATCAGCTGTTTAGCTTCATGGATGCCTTCTCCAGCTACAATCAGATCCAAATGGCATCGAAGGATGAGGAGAAGATGATGTTTATCACCAACAAAGGCTTCTACTGCTACAAAGTCATGCCTTTTAGTCTCAAAAATATCGGGCCTACATATCAGAGGCTGGTCAACAAAATCTTCAAGAACTAGATCGGCTGCAACATGGAGGTCTACATCAATGATAAGCTCATGAAGAGCAAAGAAGCTGCTCTCCATATCAACGATCTAACGAAAGCTTTCGACATCCTGAAGAGACATTAGATGAAACTGAATCCGACCAAGTGCGCCTTCGACATCACATCGAAAATTTTTTTTAGTTTCATGATGATGAAGCGAGGCATCAAGGCCAACCCTGAGGAGATCAAGACGGTTCTCAACATGAAGCCACTAATCTCTCGATGGGATATCCAGAAACTAGCGGGACACGTTGCATCTCTGAACCGATTTATCTCCAAGTTTGCAGAATGGTGCCTCTCCTTCTTCAAAACCCTCAGATAGATGGACTTCACTTGGATGGAAGAATGTTAGAAGGTTTTCAATGATCTGATGTGGTACCTGAGTTCTCCTCTACTTCTGACGAAGCCAAATACCGACGATGAATTACTCATGTATTTGGTTGTGACTCCTGAAGCCATGAGCTCGATATTTGTCTGAGAAAAAAATTAAGTGCAAAAATCGATCTACTACATAAGTCGGATGCTGCGTGGGGCGGAAGTCAGGTATCCTTGAATTGAACAGGTGGTCTTCACGATCATCACGATGACTCGATGATTGTGACCTTATTTTTAGGCCCACTCAGTGAAGATCCTGACCGACCTCTCCCTAAAGACTCTACTTCAATGACCAGACACCTCGAAAAGGATGGCCAAGTGGATGGTCAAACTTAGTGAGTTCGATCTCTCTTATGTTCCATGATCCTCGATACAGGCTCAGATACTTATCGATTTATTGTCGAGTGCACTCTGACCGACGACAGTCAAATCGAGGATCGCTCTCAAGGAGAATCTTTAGAGCCTACATGAATTCTATATATGGATGGAGCCTCAAATGCCCAAGACTGCGGTGCAGGTCTCATTTTGACCAACATTGATGGGGTGGTGATTGAGTACGTTCTTTGATTTGGCTTCAAAACTTCTAACAATCAAGCTGAATATGAAGCTCTGATAGTCAGATTGAAGATCGTCAAAGATCTCGATGTGAAACATCTAAGAAAGTTCACCAACTCGCAGCTGGTCACTAGACAATTCTGAGGAGAATATGAGGTCTGAGATCCAATTCTCTTCAGGTATCTACAGAAACTCAGATCTCTGTAAATAAATTTTGATTACTTCAAGGTCTACCATATTCCTCGCTTGGAGAAAATTCGAGCTGATTCTCTGTCCTGACTCGCCACATCTGATTGCAGTGAGTTGGAGAGGATCTTCATCGAGCACCTCAAAACTCTAAGTATCGACTCCAAGGTGGAAGTTCATCAGGTTCAGATCGATCATGAATCGAGCTAGATCGATCCGTTCGTTGAGTTTCTGATCAACAAAATCTTACCGACTGATCCTACTGAGGCACACCGAATGAAGAGACTGGCAGTCCGGTACGTAATCATCGACGACCAACTCTATTGGAGGTTAGCATCTTTGCCCCTGCTCAAGTGTCTTTGGCCCTCCGAAGCCAACTATACTCTTCGGGAGACGCACGAGGGCACTTATGGCAACCACTTGGGGGGTAAGTCATTGTCCAACAAGATACTATGGTAAGGATATTATTGGCCGACCATGCAGAAGAATGCTGTCGATCTAGTGTAGAAGTGTGATCAATGTCAAAGGTTTGCCAATGTCCAAAAACTTCCATCAAGTCAACTCACAATCATATCAGTACCATGGCCGTTTGCTCAGTAGGAAGTTGATATACTCAGTCCTTTCCCACCTGCCAGTGGACAAAAGAGGTTCATTATCATGGCCATCGACTGCTTCACCAAGTGGATGGAGGTCGAGCCACTGGTGCAGATAACAAAAAGGAAGACCACCGACTTTCTGTGAAAATCCATTATCTACTGCTTGATTTATCCTGAGTGATCATCACCGATAATGATCGATAATTCGACAATGCCAGATTTGAGAAATTCTATACAAAGTATCACGTCGTCCATAAATTTACCTCGATCGGGCACCCACAATCCAATGGAGAAGTCGAGGTGACCAATAAGATAATTCTACAAGATCTAAAGACAAGAATCGATCAAGCCAAAGGATGTTGGGCTGACAAACTCTCCAGCATCTTATGGTCTTACCGAATGACTCCTCGCATCCCGACCGGAGAGACCCCCTTCAGACTGGCATTCGGGACAGAAGCTGTGATCTCGATTGAGATCGGCCTAACTTCGATTTAGATGGAGCAATATGACGAATGGACCAATTTGGACAAGCGACGAGCTGATCTGGACTTGCCCGATGAGATTTGAAGATAAGCCAAACTGAGGATGCTCTCCTATCAGTAAAGGATAGCTCGGTACTACAACTTTCGAGTCAAGCCTAAGACCTTTTGAGTTGGAGACCTAGTCCTTAGGAGAGCCGAAGTCTCCAAACCAATCGAGTAAAGAAAGTTGTCCCTGAATTGGGAAGGTCACTACAAGGTTTCTATAGTTCTACGACCTGGAGTATACAAGATCGAGAGTCTGGACGGTATAGAGATTCCTCGAACTTGGAACGTCGAAAATCTACGGATGTATTTTCAATAGGAACACCTTATAAATAAAATTTTTTCTTTCCTACAATTTTGTGTTAAACAATTCAACTCTCGGAGGCTTAACCATCGATCGAACCAGAGGTCACCTTGGTTAGATTCGAGATGCAATGACGAAAACCGTTGGTCAAGGACCAAGGCCACCTCGGTGAAATTCGAGGCACAACAAATGGCGACGCTCTTCTATGATGGAACGACCTACAACAAAAATACTCGTCAGGGATCCAAGTCACCTCGACGATTTTCGAGATGCGGTGCGATCAAAATATTGACAAGACACTAAGTCACCTCGATAAAATTCGAGGTCAACAGCAGTACTGATGAGACACGAGATCACCTCGACAAAATCCAAGAAGGAACTCCTAAGAAATCAAGAAGTCCCTCTGAAATAAGTCGACCATGACCTAGGTGAGACTGAACTACGGGGGACAGATGACTCAAGATGTTCCTCCGACTTGAAAAACTCCTCCAGACATCAGCAACTTAGTCGCTGGTACCCAATACGTTGTTATTTGACTAATGCCCGTTTAACAGAGTTATGGAGTCCGGTAACTGTTAGCATGGCAGCATGGCTGAAGGGCTACTGGAGTATAAGCTACAGTTCGCAGCACAGACCCAGACGAAATCTGAAATTATTCGGCTAATGTCTATTTAATAGAACCATGGAGTTCGGCAACTATTAGCATGCCAACTCTGACCGAAAGGCCGCTAGAGTATAAGCTACAGTTCGTGGTGCAGACCCAGGTGAAATCCGATGTTATTCAGCTAATATCCATTTGATGGATTCATGGAGTGTGGCAACTATTAGCATTGCAACTATGGCCGAAGGGCTGCTGGAGTATACGATTCAGATCGCGGCACAGATCTAGATGAAAAAAGTTGTGGTTAATCGGCTTATCCCCGATTGACCAAAGATCAATTGATCTGAAGTGAAGTAGAAATATGACCATGCTCCACCTCAACTACCATGCTTCAAACTCGATGAGATGCTCCACAGAATGGCAACCTGCACCCCGAGACAACAAGTCTGCTACGTGCAGCTTCCGGAGATGATCGTCAGGAAAAGCTACTCGAACCTACATGTCGGTTAACTCCTTTTGTCTGATAAAAACTACATAATCAGACTCAAGAGTTGAGGGAGCAATTGTTGGGATAGGTCCTCATCACATAACCGACCTCAATCGAGGCCTATCTCGATAAAAATCAACCTCATCAGAATGTGGTCCCTAGGAAGCAGGTCTCACCAGGGGACCGACCTCTTCTGAAAATTGGGATCGATGAAAGTCTGACCTCAACATCACCTGGACGTGGTGACTATCCAAATTGAAGACTACATCGATCAACGACTGACCTATTTCTCCAGCGGTGTTGACAAAAAATCAATGTACTTTCCTATCGCGATAGTCCTGATCCATAGATTGGGTTTTTCAGCTGCCTACAATGCCTGACACTTCAGGTTTGTCATCTACCAACCTGACTTACTAACTCTACTTAGCGAGTCCGGGACTGCTGGTACGTGGGTCACTCACCCTGGATCGCTTCCAATCAATTTCATTTTGCTCCGACTAGTGACCGACCTGGATATTAATAGTATGCGGTCAAGTGAGACTGCCATACGGTCATGTCAAGTCACATCAAGTTACATTATCCTGAGGTCATACCCTAAACGCTCTGCTCTGTACCATAATAAGATGCCATAAAATCATTAATTATACCACATGCATGTGATAAGGTCCATCTCCATGACCGCCAATGCACTGGACAAAAGACATGCCCACTGACAGTGTCATTTAAAGATGCCCCCATGCGGCTCCGTATGACAGGACATTATCGAAATACATTCCTATCCTTTCATCCTTCATCTTGCTCTCTCTATAAATGGAGATAAAAGAAGACTCCCGAGGGGCACGTGCTTTCCAAGACTCAATCCAGAAACTCTGCCTTACTCGCTCCTCTACCTCTTGAGCTGAAAACTGACTTGAGCGTCGGAATATCTTCATCGGAACCATCTCCAGTGCAGACTTTTCTTGTAGGTTTCTCTGCTGCCACCGAATGCCACCGGCTGATTTTTTCGTCTGATCCGAGTTGACCTTGCCTCCATTTGTCGCACCGTGAGCCCTCGCTCTCATTCTCAACCCTCTCAATTATGCCTTCTCTCCAACGAGCGATCCTTTTCCACCAGTTTTCTATCATTTCACACTCAGGTACGATGATCCGACTATCCTACCAGAGATGAGCCGCAACATGATCAGTGCGTAGATCAAATAAATCATCTTGATTGCAAATTTGCAGTAGAAATAGGTATATGTAGTCCTATCATTGCATCCGCAACCAAATAAAGTAGTGGAGCCTGAAGAACCAAACAGTGCAGAGATGGAGAAAGTATTTTGATGTAATTGATCCCAATAATGTTGATGGATAATAAAGGAGTATGAACCCAGCAATGTGAAACAAGAATTAGAGAGCAATGTAAACCACAAGGAACCAATGATGTAGAAGAATATAGCAGTATGACATGCAACATTGTGGAGTAGAATTTGTTGGAATTTGGTGATGGGTACTTTTTATGCTTATGCCCTGATATCATTTTATAAAGATGGATAGAGGAGAGAGGAGTACTCAATCATATATGATAAAAAATACTTGAGAGAGGAGAGGGACAATATCACAATTCATATTCACTTCATATCTAACTCCTATTACATACTAAGAAAACTATTTCTATTTATAATACTCACAAATATATTAATTACTGGAGTTATATGACTCTTTGATCTCTACAATATATTAATTAATATCCCACATACTTTTCTAAGAGATATACATATATTCCTAAACTTCTCACGCATATTTCTAAAAGCCACAAACATATTTTTAGATATAAGTTCATGTACCTATATTTAATACATCTCTTATATCTGGACATGCATAGATAATCCCACTCACATAGTTCAGTGTAATTTATGATAAACAATAAATTCATGTTTATCTTCCAACACCCCCTCTTAAATATGAATTTTTGTTTAACATCTTTTTCTTCAGCTTCTCACAACTGGTCCGCATCCTGAAGAAAAATCTCTGACAACTGAAACATATTTTCAAGATAGATATTCTTTCTTCTTCTCATAATTGCTGTCGAATTTTTCTACACTATTGTCCAATGTTACTAGCTTTTCTTTCAATGCATCACATTCCTCTACCATTATTTTTGTACATCTCAGTCAAGTCTTGATGGTCATATTTCAGATCCTATAATTTTTTGTAGTCACATCTCTTACTACAAAGTCATACATAGTTTTGAGATGCCTAATTGCTTTTAATGCTGCTTCTTGCTCCGCTTCTTTTTTTGTACTAGCTTTACTTCCATAAATCACATATCTTCCATATCCATCATCAAGATTAGTATAAGTCATAAAAGTAGAATCATGGTCTAATCCACACTTTTCATATAAACATGAAACTGATGGTTAATTTAATTTCTCAAGCAAATCTTTGAGTATTGTTTTAAATGAGATTGTCAAAATAGTTGATATTACCTTACTGGATATATTGTTCTCCATTGTATTTTACCAAAACTCATAATTCTCTTAGTAGTTGTACTTCTTCAGAGACTTTCTTCATCTTTTTCATGAAAGACTTCTTGTCTTCTTCTCTTATGGAGTCACTCTCGACTCGCATTGTCTTAACGGATATCTATTTCTCATCTTGAATCCGGAGTATCATACAAGTTGCAAACTTCTCACTCAACAGGTCTTCTAATCTGAAGTTTTCTGCTTCAACTATGGAGAAATATTCTTTTACCTTTCACACCACTTCGGATTGTACTTTGCTTTGACTGTTGTCTTAGAACCGAACTGGCTCTGACTATTGCCGTAGGATTGAATTTGGCTCTGATATCACTTTATTGCTTGTAGCCTTTGGCCATCAATCTTGCTTTATACTTTTCTATATATTCTTGAGCATTCTTCTTCTTCATGTAAACCCATGTAACACCATGGGTATATGACCTTTGGAGAGAGTAGTAAGTTTTCAAATATCATTTTTCTCTATTACTTTGATCTCCTTATCTATGGTAGCTTTTCAAATCTTATCTTGTATTGCTTCTTTAAAAAATATATTTTCATTGTTAGCTAAAAGACAAATGAGATTAAGTTCTTTTGTTATCTCATATATGTGGAATTTCAGTGCAGGGGTAAACGATAATTTTAAAATTTTTAAAATTATAATTTTACAGTAAAAATTATTAATTAATCTAATTAATTAACATATATTAACCCTACACAAGGATCTAAATATGATATATATAGCATGCATTTAAATTTAAAATTTGAATTCTACAGTAAACATTTTACTGTTATGTGTTCAGAACACATTACCTTCGTGTAGGTAGTCGATCGCCACAGTCTGATCACCATCGAAAAAATTTGATCATCGTAATACATCCACACAGTATGTCTGACCTCTGCGGATCATCACATGAAGCTTCTGATCTGATCGGCTCCTCATGAATGCTAGTTCGTTACAGAACCCTTTCGACGGTTAATGTTGATCGAACTCCTTCGATCGGTGTCTGTCGACTCTTCGGATGCTCTGGATCATCAGCAGAGATACTTGAGAGGTTGATGAAGCTCTTCTTAAAATTTGGTGGGCTCACGATACTTGTAGCTCATTTCTCACTTCCCGAACCTAGACAGAAACCCTAGGGTACTCACAGAAAATCCTGCGCCCATTTTTTTTTTTCTTTTCTCTCGAAAATTTTTTAAACTTTGATCTCACGCACAAGGCTTTCTCACACCACTCTTTCTTTCTTAGATAAGATGTTACACATGCCCCATCTTCTTTTTTCTTTTAAAACAGTGCAACCGTGTCTTTATCGCGTAAGAGGATAAAGCTAGGTGGTTGCTCACTTGAATTCAAATCGAATTTGAATTCAAATGCCAACCTACCTATCCTTATCCACTCAAGGCGTGAAAAGAGAAGGGGTGTGGGTTCTTTGTGCGTAGAGAGTCTACATGAGAAACTCTTTTTCGTGTAGAGGAAGGGGCGCATAAGGGATAAAGTGGCGCATGGATTAGTTGCCCATTCAAATTCAAACTTTATTTGAATTTGAATGGCCAACCAACCATCTTTATCCACTCAGATGGTGCACACAAGTGGAGCGTGGGAAGGCTTCTATGTAGGAGAAAATTCACGAGAACTTTTTCTCGTGAATTCAAATAGGCACAGGTGAGGTGAGGTGGCGCAGGGAGATAAGTCAAGGTGGTTTCAAACCTAATTGAACCAATCTTATTAAAATAGGTTAGGCACAATTAGACTAAGTTAAACCCAACATAATTAGGCTTAATTAGGCTCAATAAAATCTAATCAAATCAAAAATTGACTAAGCCCAATCCTGATCAGATCAGGGACCAAACCACCTCGACGATTAGGTCAACTCTTAACCTAATCGGGTCAAACCCAACTGAATCCAATTCAATTTGACTTGATCCAAAAATAATTACTCAATCAAATTGAGTTAATTAGCGATCAAATCACTAATTAAACTCTCATAAATACTGAGTCCAAATCGATGGGCAATCGGATATCAAAGTTCATCGATATGAAACCTTGATCGAAGAGTCCCAAACCAGTGGACTCTTGACCTCGGTACCCAAAATGTATGGAACTCATGATCAGAGAATCCTGATTCTCGATCATAGAGTCCAGACATGTAGGACTCAGAGTCTCCGAGCATAAAGACTCTTGGTCGAAGAGTCCCAGCCAATGGGACTCTTCACCAGCCATCAGATCAGATAGGAACCTTTAATGTGTATGACCCCGCAGGTTCAAATCTAAGCCGGTAGCACAGGAATTAATTTATGTACTAATTGAAGTGACCATCTAGCAATGGTACCTGACGTCGGATAGGTTGAATAGTCACAATCACAACATTCAGAACCTACACGAATATGATTACTGTATAATTCATCCCTTTTGACCCTTGTTTAGGATGACTCAGAGTTAAACTATCAACCCTGATCAGATCATTGAATCGTGCTCAACTCAAACAGTCCTGTGACTCTTCACTAGGACTACCCTGGCCAAGATTTTGCTAAATTGAAATACGACTGTACACAGCTCCTGAACTGGAGTGGTCAATCTCATCTTGACACACGCACCGATAAGTCAAGTACTTGACTATACCCAGCAGCCTTCGTTACTGAATTAGAAATTTAGATAGTCCAGTGCCTAAGTGCAGTGAGTTGCTTGCAAGTCACCGTGGCGGTTTCAGATCGGAGGGACAGTTATACCCATATCCCATCGGAGCAAATCTTGACAGCAGAAAAAGTTTCAGAGTCGGTCACGTTCAGTGCAGATGTACCCTTACATCTCACCTGTATGCCATACCAGTATCTCCATACTCCTTGATTAAGAGGACAACCAACCCATATGGCACACAACGACCTATGCTTGATAAACGTTGTTGTCTTTCGTAACAATGTATCATTTGGTCGCGAACAGGTTTAAGGACTAAACGATAAATCCTCTTTTGTCGAGTCTAAATAGTCCTAAGGACTTCACCACAACGTAGGAGTTCATTAGAAGATGAAATAATTTGTGATGAAAATATTAAAATAATTTTATTTATTTATAATTTATATACTAATACAAGAAAGAGCACAACCGTCAACAGGGTGACGATTGGCTTTGGGACACTATTCTCAACAATATAGCTTTTGCAAACTTCTTGTCTTCCTTTGCATTGGACTATCATCCAAAGGAGGTGATACTCTTGAATGAGAAGATGAAGTGGTGAAGAAACTTTAAAATGCACCTTTGATTCTTTCTCTAAAGGTTGCTTTAAACTTAAAATATTATTCTTCATCTTCGATATGTAATAAATATTAGAGATAAATTTATGACTTCCATCTTTTAATTGAACAAGGATTTTACCTTTGCCCTTCACGTCTATTTTGGAAGAGTCACCAAAAGATACATGTTCATTCATCGATTCGTCCGACTCCACAAATATGTTCTTATAGTCACACATGTGATTGCTTACATCGGTATCTAAGAACCACATATTTTGTTCACTGGTGTCATTTTCTTTACAAGCAAGTAACAAGATTTCATCACCATTGTCACGCCCCGAATCTGGGACATAACACGGCCATGCTACCGAGGGATGGAGTCCACGATAACACGAAGCTAATCCATCATAATCATCTAAAATCCATCAAATAAAAAGATTCAATTTCATTATTCATCAAATAATCGAATCAATATTGGTTCAGAGCATCTAAATCCAAAAGCAAGTACCAACCCGAATCTCAATATTTATAAATAACTACAAATCCGTGATTATAAAATAACTAAACTTCTGCTACCAACTTTTCAAGCTTGCTATGCAGATCTTCAAGCCTGGATTCCTTTTGTCGATCCTAACCTTATTCCTCTGTTCAAACAAAAAGAAAATAAAAAGAATATGAGCTACACTAGCCCAGTAAGTAGAACTTGTGCTTTTTATCGGATCAAACATAAATTTTTCATGATAATACAATATTTAAAAAATAACAGATAATACAAAATAAAGCATTTCATAGAGCATATAACAAAACAAGTTATAAACTCATCATGCATGCATAAATCATGTATATTTCACAATCATGAATCGTAAATCATTTTCATCATGTATTTATGTCATGTTTCAAAATATTGCTCACAGATATTCGTACTAAGTCACTATTATATCCGTGACAGGGCCATGTTTCTTAATCGACAGAGTTCTTAATTCATGTGCCAACTTTATACCCGCTGGCAGGGTCATGTTTCGTGTGGATGCTAGCTCCGGATGTCGACTTCCCGAAGGGATTCATTCATAGCCTTCTGAGAGCCTTTGAAATCCTTATATCTTTTTTTTAAAATATACATATACATAGATGGAAAAATAATAAAATTTATGCTTCATAATCATACTATTTTCATAAGACAGATTCATGAAATCAATGCTTATAATAAAATATGCTTTTTCATATCACATATGCCGATCCTTATTTTATGAAAAATTATGATTTCATCGATAGCAATTCTTTGCATAAAAATATGATCATTTAAAAGTAAATAAGGAGCATAAGATCTACTTACCTCGTTCATCTTAGATCTTCAGACTTCGTTAAAAGAATCAGCTAATCCTATTTAAAATATCAAATCATCATCAATTTCTATTCCATAAATATAATAAGATTAAATCATAAGGAAAGAGGACTGTTGTTCGGATGTGTCGGACCATCCAAATACCAGGGCAATTCAGAGTCTTTAATCTGAGGGCCAGATTTAAGTGACTTGATCAAGAAATCGTGAAGCACAGATCGAATTAAGGTCAAGATCAATCAATAGAGTTCATTAATAATGAATTTGAAAGATCCATGATATGATCAAATGAGGTTGACATACAGCACGAATATCAAAGTAACTTTGGATCATCTTGTTAGAGTCAATATGAATCCCTAAAAGATGAAGGCATGACTCGGTACAGGATTCATAGACCTTCTTAGAGAGAGAAAGTCAATCATGAGAGAGAAAGTGGAGAGAGAATCTTCGTATCCTTTAAAAGTGGTAATCATGATTGAGATCATCAGAGGTTATATCAGGGTGACTTAATATGGATTAACCATGATCGATGTTATCAATTTCGAATAAAGATCGGATCGGGATTCGATCTACTTCACGAATTTCGGAGCAGTCTCAGATCATCATATTTTCATCTCAAGTTTATCCTAGGATCTATAAAGCAATCAGAGAGAGAGAATGACCCTAGAGAGATAAAATTCATAAAAAAGATATAAAAAGTTAGAGAGAGAAAATAGAGAGAGAAAATATAGAGAGAGGAGAGAGGAAAGAGAGAGAAAGGAGATAGAGAAAATTTCTCTCTCTTCTTTTCTTCTTCTTTTCTATTTTTCTGTTTTCTTTTTCTTTTTCTTTTTTTTCTCTTTTTTTTTCTTTTCTTTTCTTTTCTTCTTCTTCTTCCTTCTTCTTTTCTTTTCTTCCCGCGGCCTCCTTTGGCTGAAACAGGGGAAGACCGTGAGGTCCCCCCCTTGGTGGCCCAGACTTCGATGAGATGGTGGTTTGGTCGGAGGTCCGGCAACGGTGGCCGACCATGCGAAGCCGGTCGTGATGGGGTTCGGCCGGCAAGCTTTCTTTCTTTTTTTTTTTCTAAAAAAAATAGGGGATCCGTCCCTTTTCTTCATGATTTTCGACCATTGGCCGGTCGTCGGTGGCCAAGCGCTCAAGAAAGAGAGAGAGAGAGATGAGGGTCTGGTCTCGGGGATGAGACGCCGCAACCAGCGGCACCAGTGGCCGAAAAAGAGAGGAAAAAGATTTCGGCTAAACAGGAATTTCATATTTCATGGAGTTTTCAACGATCTCGACGGCCGGCGAGGAGTCTAAAACCATGGAAGAAAGAAAAAAGGGAGAGAAAGAAGATTGAACCCTTATCTGAACTCCGATGCCCTCTTCGACCTTCGATTTCCGACAAACACAAGAAGAGGGTGCCGCGGCTTTCAAGGGAAAAAGAGAGGAATTTGACCTCAACGATCGTCGGTGGAGGATCGAGAGGGAGAGGGGAGGCTTATTTATAGAGGTCCTAGAGTTTTAAGGTCCTAGAACCCTTCTCCGATCAGGATTTATCGGAGAAGAAGACTCCCAAAGGGAGTCTTCTTCCGTTCTCTTTTTTTTTTTGATTGTGGGCTGATTATGGGCCCAATTGGGCCGGGTTATCACATTCTACCCTCCTAAAAAAAAATTTCGTCCTCAAAATTTAACATACCTTCATTTTCAAATAAGTGTGGATATCTCGTCTTCATATCATCTTCAAGCTCTCATGTTGCCTCTCTCTCTTCATGATTACTCCAATGAATCTTCACATATAGAATGATGTGCCATTTTAGAACTTGCTCTTTTCGATCAATAATTCGGAGGAAAAATTCTTCATAGGTTAAGTCTTCATGAATTGCAATGGTTCATACTTTATCACATTATTTGGATCAGGTACAAATTTTTTAGTGGTGAAATATGAAAGACATTGTGCACTTTAGATAATTTCGATGGTAAGGGGAGTTCGTAAGCAACATCTCTTACTCGGCTCAAAATTTCAAAAGGTCCAATATATCGTGGACTCAGCTTGCCATGTCTCCCAAACCTCATGATACTTTTTGTAGATGATACTTTTAGAAAATTATGATCACCGACCTGAAATTCTAATTCTCTTCTTTTTCTATCTGGCCAACTCTTCTATCTATCCTGTGCTGCCTTGAGTCTTTCCTTGATCAGATATATATATATATATATATATATATATATATATATTTCTAGCATCCTTTTATTATCAGTAAAATCCTTCTTTAGTTACAACTAACTTATTTCATAATATTTTTTTGATTTAAAGGATTAATATTTCTAATCAATTCAGACTATCACGCTTTTACTGCGCACTCTGATATCAACTTACCAAATTATCTAAGTCTATCAAAAATAAAAATATCTTCGTATATTAAATCAATCAAAGATAGATCCAACTTTCAGATTTCATATAAAGTTTAGGATAAAATTTAAGGTTTCCTTGTCATTACTATCTCTTAGGCATAGCACATCAAAATTAAATCTTCATCCACCTTCTATGTTTGAACTTATTACATAAGCTTCACCACTCCTCAAAAATCTAATATGTCTGAAATTAATTTGAGTTAACCTTCGATTTACCTTATAATCATTTAGACAACTTTCAAACCAACTTTTCTTTGCAAAAAAATTAACTTCACAATCAGCAAAGTTATCATGTTCTTTATCCGTATAGATTTAGTATTCCAATGTCATCAAATATACCTAACATAATATATCAATACCTTCCACTTCATTCTAGGGTCAACACTTCTCGTACTCAGGTCAACCTTGCTAATTGAAATCTAAGATATAACTCGTCAATTCTATTATAGACATCATATGCCACTTATGCATAAATTTTATCATAATACCTATTGATTCAAAATCAAATTATTGAATTCTTTCTTTTATATCTATCATGTTCCTCATGATCTTAGCCTCAAGTTCAAATATCACTAAAGTCACAATCCCGAATAATGATAACCTTAAGCTCAAATACCACTTAAGTCATATTTTCTAGTGATCATAACCTAAACTTTATATCATTCTATCACGTCCTTAATGATCATAATCTTAAGCTCTGATATTATCCATTATACTCCACTCGGTCACATCCTATTGATCATACATAAAGTTTTGATATCACTTTATAATCTCAATGATCTTAAACCTAAGATTTGATATTATTCTATCATATCCTAATCATTTATATCATTTATATCATAATCTTCAATGTTTATAACCTAAGCTCTGATACCATAAAATATCACGCCCCAAATCCGGGACATAACACGACCATGCTACCGAGGGATGGGGCCCACGATAACACGAAGTCAATCCATCATAATCATCTAAAATTCATCAAATAAAAAGATTCAATTCAATTATTCATCAAATAATCGAATCAATATTGGTTCAGAGCATCTAAATCTAAAAGCAAGTACCAACCCGAATCTCAATATTTATAAATAACTACAAATCCATGATTATAAAATAACTAAACTTCTACTACCAAATTTTCAAGCTTGCTATGCAGATCTTCAAGCATGGATTCCTTTTGCCGATCCTAACCTTATTCTTCTGTTCAAACAAAAAGAAAACAAAAAGAATATGAGCTACACTAGCCCAGTAAGTAGAACTTGCACTTTCTTATCGGATCAAACATAAGTTTTTTATGATAATATAATATTTAAAAAATAACAGATAATATAAAATAAAGTATTTATAGAGCATATAACAAAACAAGTTATAAACTCATCATGCATGCATAAATCATGTATATTTCACAATCATGAATCGTAAATCATTTTCATCATATATTTATGTCATGTTTCAAAATATTGCTCACAGATATTCGTGCTAAGGTCACTATTATACCCATGACAGGGCTATGTTTCTTAATCGATAGAGTTCTTAATTCATGTGCCAATTTTATACCCACTGGCAGGATCATGTTTCGTGTGGATGCTAGCTTCGGATGTCGACCTTCTCGAAGGGATTCATTCATAGCCATCTGAGAGCCTTTGAAATCCTTATATCTTTTTCTTAAAACATACATATACGTAGATAGAAAAATAATAAAATTCATGCTTCATAATCATGCTATTTTCATAAGACATATTCATGAAATCAATTCTCATAATAAAATATACTTTTTTATATCACATATGTCGATCCTTATTTTATGAAAAATTATGATTTCATCGATAGCAATTCTTTGCATAAAAATATGATCATTTAAAAATAAATAAGGAACATAAGATCTACTTACCTCGTTCATTTTAGATCTTCAGACTTCGTTAAAAGAATCAGCTAATCCTATTTAAAATATCAAATCATTATCAATTTCTATTCCATAAATATAATAAAATTAAATTATAACGAAAGAGGACTGTTGTCCGGATGTGTCGGACCATCCAGATACCAGGGCAATTCAGAGTCTCTGATCTGAGGATCAGATTTAAGTGACTTGATCAAGAAATCGTGAAGCATAGATCGAATTAAGATCAAGATCAATCAATAGAGTTCATTAATAATGAATTTGAAAGATCCTTGATATGATCAAATGAGGTTGACATACAGTACGGATATCAAAGCAACTTTGGATCATCTTGTTAGAGTCAATATGAATCCCTAAAAGATGAAGGCATGACTCGATACAGGATTCATAGACCTTCTTAGAGAGAGAAAGTCAATCATGAGAGAGAAAATGGAGAGAGAATCTTCGTATCCTTCAAAAGTGGCAATCATGATTGAGATCATCAGAGGTTATATCAGGGTGACTTAATATGGATTAACCATGATCGATGTTATCAATTTCGAATAAGGATCGGATCGGGATTCGATCTACTTCATGAATTTCGGAGCAGTCTCAGATCATCATATTTTTATCTCAAGTTTATCCTAGGATCTATAAAGCAATCAGAGAGAGAGAATGACCCTAGAGAGATAAAATTCATAAAAAAAGATAAAAAGTTAGAGAGAGAAAATAGAGAGAGAATTTAGAGAGAAAAATATAGAGAGAGAAGAGAGGAAAGAGAGAGAGAAAATTTCTCTCTCTTCTTCTTCTTCTTCTTCTTCTTTTTTCTATTTTCTTTTTCTTTTCTTTTTTTTCTCTTTTTTTTTTCTCTTTTCTTTTCTTCTTCTTCTTCCTTCTTCTTTTCTTTTCTTCCCGCGGCCTCCTTTGGCTGAAACAGGGGAAACCGTGAGGTCCCCCCTTGGTGGCCCAGGCTTCGCGAGATGGTGGCTTGATCGGAGGTCCGACAGCGGTGGCCGACCATGCGAAGCCGCCGGTGATGGGGTTCGGCCGGCAAGCTTTCTTTCTTTTTTTTTTTCTAAAAAAAAAAGGGATCCATCCCCTTTCTTTATGATTTCTGACCATTGGCCGTCGTCAGTGGCCAAGCGCTCAAGGGAAGAGAGAGAGATGAGGTCCGATCTCGGGATGAGACGTCGCAACCAGCGGCGCCGGTGGCCGGAAAAGAGAAAAAAAAGTTTCGGCTAAACAGGGGTTTCATATTTCATGGAGTTTTCGACGATCCGACGGCCGCGAGGAGTCTAAAATCATGAAAGAAAGAAAAGAGGGAGAGAAAGAAAGATTGAACCCTTACCTGAACTCGGTGGCCTCTTCGACCTTCGATTTCGACGAACACAAGAAGAGGGTGCTG